>NC_133127.1:147404760-147708738 GCF_048418815.1 Hemitrygon akajei | reverse complement strand
TCAATACTATCATCCCTGAAAACTAATCAATTAGCTTTAAGACTCTGGCCTCAATACTTCCTTGTGCAATTGGATCCTCGATTTCCTCACTTGCAGACCCCAGTTAGTTTGGATTGGAAACAACATCTCCTCAATCTCCATCAGCATGGATGCACTACAAGGCTGTGTGCTTAGCCCCCTGCTCTACTCTCTTTACACTTATGACTTTGTGGCTAAGCGTGGCTCCAATGTAGTATTCAAACTTGCTGAGGAAGCAACTATTCAAAGGTGGCAACAAATCAGCATATAGGAGAGAGATCAAAAATCTGATTGAGTGGTGCCACAACAACAATCCTGCACTCAAGTCAGCAAGACCAAGGAGTTGAATATTGACTTCAGGAGGAGGAAACCACAGAACATAAGCCAGTCTTTATCAGAGGATCATAGGTGGAGAGGGTCAGCAGCTTTAAATTCCTCAGTGTTATTATTTCAGAGGACTTGGCCTGGGCCCAGCATGTAAATGCAATTACAAAGAAAGCACAACAGTGCCTCTGCTTCCTTAGGAGCTTGTGAAGATTTGGCATGACACCTAAAACTTTGACAAACTTCTATAGATGTGTGGTGGAGCATAGAATGACTGGCTGTATCACAGCCTGGGATTAAAACAGCAAAGCCCTTGAACATAAAGTTCCACAAAAAGTAGTGGACACAGCCCAGTCCATCACGGGTAACGTCCTCCCCACCATTGCGCACATCAGGAAAGCAGCTTCCATCATCAGGAGTCCTCCCCACCCAGGTTACGTCTCTTCTCACTGCTGCCATCAGGAAGAAGGTAGAGGGCCCTTGTGATTCACACCACCAGGCACGGGAACAGTTATTGCCCGTCATCCTTCAGGCTCTTGAACCAAAGGGGATAAGTTCATTCAACTTCACTTGCCCCATCATTGTAATGTTCCCACAACCTAAGGACTCTCTTTCAAGGACTCTTCATCTCATGTTCTCAATAGTTATTGCTTATTTATTTAATATTATTATTTCTTTCATTTTGTATTTGCACGATTTGTTGTCTTTTGCACATTGGTTGAACGTCCAAATTGGTGTGGTCTTTCATTCATCCCATCACAGTTATTATTCTACTGTGGATTCACCGAGTATGCCCACAAGAAAAATGAATCTCAGGGTTATATATGGTGATATACACGTACTCTGATAATAAATTTACTTTGAACTTTAGAACTCTGCACCCCATCTATCACTTTTTGTTATCCATGTTGCTTCATTGTATTGTCTGACTGCCTTTCATCCTGGCCATCAAATTTGCATACCAGATGCATCACAGCAGTGAATATTTTTTTGCACTTCATAATTAACACCCAGGTCTCACCAGAAACTGAACTAGGGTCCTTGCAGGGACCCATCCGCTGCAGTATTCCCATGGAAAACTGTATTTAAAAAAATACAAATTTAAAATGCTTTCAATACTGGAAATCTGAAATACAATCAGGAGATGCTGGAAATTCTCAGTGGGTCAGACATCATCTGGGGAGAGGGGGAGAGGAAAAAACAGTATTTCAAGCTAAGAACTTTCATCATTTCTTGGAAATTAATAGAACGTAGTGATCGGGAAAAAGTCATTTTTAATATGCTCTGAACGATTTAAGGTGCCCAGGTGAAGTAGAAATACCTGGTAAGTCTTACCCCTTCAGATAATGTATTCATGAATCATTAACTTCTAATGCTTTCTTCTTTGTTAGCAATTACCACTATCATTAGTTATCTGCTTAAGTGCCCCATAGAAAAGAAATGGTTGCCAGATGTCAAATTGTAGATCTCTGTACTATTACGGATCAAGATATATTGGTGTTAATTCAATTTATTTTTATTCTTCACTACTATCACATTTTTTAAAATTTTGTTATTTATCCCAATAGCAACTCCTTTACCAGTACACCATTAGCTGTTTTGTCATTTAATTTCTCCTGCATAGCACCATGTTACACTTTTGTGTCCTCCGTTTCACTGCATCTCAACACTTACTTCAACTCTAACTTTTCCACCTCTGATGGCAGATCATTGACCTGGAAGACCACAAAGACATGAAGCACAAGGTATTACTCAAGTAGTAATTGAGTACTGTTGGATCTGGAGATGATATTTTCTAGAATTTTCTTCTGAAGTCAAGAATAAGGTGATTATGGCGGTTTTATTAGGTGTTCATAACAAACTCACAACCATAAATAAGGACGAAAGAAAGACAACAAAGAAAGTGGTCATCTTACACTAAAAAACTAGCTCAAACTAGACAGGTAAGACAACTCCTTTAGTAAGAACAGCTTCTGAGACAGTTTGATTTATGGCGGGTGACACAGGCTACAGGCAGTAAAAACTATAAAAGATACAGAACCAGCTATACCAGTTACTGAAAATCCACTGAACATTTACAAACAAGTGATTATACAAATGTATAGACAAGCATAAAGAAAGTTATACTACAAGGAAAATAACAAATTGAACCCTAATCTAACATTACCAAGGAACATGAGTTCAGAAGAGTTATTAATGAGGAAGTTATTGAAATCTTGAAACAGCAAAAAAGTAGAGGAGGTGAGGTAGGTTGCCAGTCCTTAAGTGGGTATGTTATATAGTTTAAACAGGTTGCATGTTGGATTGCCCAGGAATAGAGGGGCAGACATTATGGAAATAATAATTCAACTCTTATATACAGAGGTTATTAAAAAAAGTCAAAATGACTTTAAAATGTTGCAACCTTTCCAGAATAGGAAAGGGAATGAATGTGGCAAATGCAGTCATGGATGTAGTGGGGAAATTTTCAGAAATAATATTGGTGGAGAAATTTAATATCCATTGGGAAAAAAAACTTGGATGGTAACAGAAAATCTTGAGCATGACAATTTGTATTTGCTAATAGAATTGTTTTTGATGATACAGAATGTGGACAAGGGCCAATAACAATTTGATAATTGATGCTTAAAGTTTGTTTAACTGGCCCAAATTAGGTTTATCAGCAAAACTGTAGCAGATGCAATAAATGGATCAGCAGCAATACAGATTCAGAACTGGCAAAGAAATAGAAAGCAGAGCAGGGGGGTTTTTAGAATAAGAGCAGGGGGTTTTTTAGAATATAGTTTACCTGTATTCAGTACCAGGACCTCCATTATTTGTGATTTACACAGAAATGTCTTGGATGTGGTATGAATTTGAAATGTACAGATAACACCATCCTACAAGAGGGTTAATAATGGTGTGCAGGAGTACACAGAATAGCTGTTGGAATGGGTAGACTCTTGGAAGAGTATTTTCAATGCAGGAAAATATGAAGTATTTAGATATGACAAGTAGGGAAATACTATGCATACTAAATGGTGCGATTTTAAAGGGGTTAAAACTGAAGGTGTGTACAAATTTTTAAAGTGACAGTTTGTTAAGACATAGAATCCTTGACTTTATAATTAGAAATTTAGAGTACAAAAGGCTCTGTTGCTCTGAGTTTATATAAACGGTTCTGCCCCAGATAGTTAGAAATTGGAAAACACTTCCTGACAGGGCAATGGCTACAGATTAAAGTAGCCTTCAAAAATGAAACTGGGTAACTATTTTACAAACTTACAGGGTTGCTATTAAAAAAGCAAACTTATTGGCTCCTTCTATGCTCCACTATTCTATGACTCAGGCATTGACACGGCCCGCTCTCGTATTGTAGGGAATTGTAATTATTAATGTGCCTACTTGACTACTGCAAACAGGAGGCAGTAAGTGACATAAATGTTTTAAACAGGCACAAACAGTTAAAACAGTGACTGGTATTTAGAAAATATCCTGCACTATATTGCAATTATGCAAAATTGACCAATAGTTGACTATCTAAATCAAATATGTTTTTTGGAGCAAATCAGCAGTAATGGACTATGCTATCCTATCACCAATCAACACTGCTGGTCATCTCTGGAATGAAAGTGGCCATTCAACATTTTCCAGAGGAGTGTAGAAGCACCTCAAAAATTGAGTAACAGCTGCAATTTCTAGACTACACTGCAGATACAAAAGCTGACACGCACGGGAAGTCTGAACTCTTTTAGCGAGATACAGGTTAAAAAATTAAAATTGTAACTTGCTATTTTTAAATAGCTGTGCATGTGAAGGTTGTGCTGTATTTATTACAACAAAAAGTGAGCAGGCAGTAGGACTGTCTACGTAGATGCGCAGAACTTTACATGACATTTGTTCCTGTCAATGCTCCATCATTTAAAAGGCCACAAATTATAAATATCAGAGACTCAAGAGTTTCCTCTGGGGTAAGTATTGTTGCCTGAGCAGTAGGGAGGTACTAAACCATACTAGACATCAGCATTCCCCCCCCCCCCCCCCCCCACAATGATATCCATACACTATACGTTAAAAATTTGTATTTGTGAGGTAATGTTGCAGCTTTCTAAAACTCTGATTGGAACACACTTGGAGTACTGTGTTCAGTTCTGGCCGCCTTATTATAGAAATATGTGGAAGCTTTACAGCAGATGCTAACGTGATTTACCAGGATGCTGCCTGGATTAGAGAGAATGTCATATGAAATAAAAGAGGATCAGTGGCTCATGCTGGCTGCTTGATTGTAGGGTTGTGTGCCAAGTCTGGAGGTTAGGATGCAAACCATTCATCACCAGTCGAGGTGATATCATCAGTGTGCAATTGAGTGTTGTTTCTGCCCAGTGCTTGTGTTTATATTGGTCCAAATCGTTGCTCTGATACACGATTCAGACCAATATAAATGTGAGCACTCGGCAGAAATGACACTCTACTGAGCACTGATGACGTCACTTTGACTGGTGACGAAACGCTTGCAACCTAACCTCCAGGCTCAGCGAACAACCCTACAACCTAGTACGTCTTATGAGGAAAGAGCCTTTCCCTTTGGGGCAAAGGAGGATGAGGGGTGGCTGTACAAGAATAATAAGAAACATTAATTGAATGGACAACCAGCACCTTTTACCCACAGGACAGCAACGACTAATACGAGGAGGCATAATTTTAAGGTGATTGGAGAAAAGTACAGGGCGGATGTCAGAGGTAGTTTTTTTTCCCCCCCAGTGCATAGAACACATTGCCGGGGGTGGTGGTAGAGGCAGATAATTAGGGACATTTAGGATAGGCACAGGGATGAAAGAAAAACGGTGTTGTGGAGGGAAGGGTCAGGATGATCTTGGAGTAGATTGAAAGGTTGGCACAACATCGTGAGCCAAAGGGCTTGTACTCTTCTGCATTCTATGTTCTCTGACACAGAACCATCTATGGCTTATAGTTAATATTTATTACAAATAGCTCTGACTCAGATTTTAAGAAAAATGCTGGAACCACGTTACTGACTTAATTTCACAGATTCACTATAACTAACTGTTCTACGTGGGTGAAGGTAATGTCTAACAACGAGACTCAGTGTGGGAGTTGGAGCCACTCAGGTGATGATTTGTTCACTTAGGTCACTGTCAGTGATTGTGTTGAATGCAAAGACACTTCCACCTCCTCCCTGAATCAGAGATTTAATAACAGGCAAGAAATTGCCGTTTGATAGTAACAGATACTAAATGCCTGTCTACCAAACTACTCTTAATGCATACAAAAAATGAAATTCTTTGCAAAGTTTATCTATTAAACTACTCCTTAATGCAGACAAAAAATTCCTAAGTTTGTCTCCACTTTTTTCCCCATTTCTGATGAGTTGGCACCTCCGTTGGATAGAGAATATGAGGAAATGGTGAAACACAGCAATACCACAGATGATCAAAATAAAAATATGCTGTAAGTACTTAGCAGTTCTACACAAGTAAATACCATATGGACATTTTAATACTCCATTTAAAAATAATTATCAATATTTCAGCTTGTCATAAGTCAAGATAAAAATAATCCCTGAATAATATTGGATTAGTGTAAATGAGAGTTTAATAAGACCATAGGACCATAAGATATAGGAACAGAATTAGGCCATTTGGCCCATCGAGTCTGCTCCATCATTTCATCATGGCTGATTCATTTTCCCTCTCAGCCCCAGTCTCCGGCCTTTTCCCTGTACACCTTCATGCCCCAGCTAACCGAGAATCTATCAACTTCTTTCTTAAAAGTATAGAAAAACTTGGCCCCCACAGCTGCCTGTGGCAAAGCATTCCACAGATTTGCCATTCTCTGGCTAAATAAATTCTTCCCTACCTCCGTTCTAAAAGGATGCCCCTCTATTTTGAGGCTGTGTCCTCTGGTCTTAGACTTTTCCACCACAGGAATGATCCTCATCAGATCCACTCTACCAAGACCTTTCAACGTTCGACTGGTTTCAATGAGGTCACCCCTCATTCTTCTGAATTCCAGTAATGGTCAGTGTTGACTCAGTGAGTTGAGGGATGCATCTCCATGCTCTATCTATGACTGAAGGTAAAGGTAAACGCATTTGAATTGTATAAATGTTGATATTCAGGCAGAACTGGGTATCTGAAAAGGAAAAAAAAAATAAAATCCTGAAAGTTAACGTACAGGTTCAACACATAAATTGGGAGGCAGATGGGATGCTGGAGGCACAGAAAAAATTGTGGAGTGCCAGAAGCTCGGACAAAAAAAACCAACGAACTGCAGGTAGAACAGCGTTGGTGAGAAGGAAGGAATTGTGGACACTTCAGGTTGGTGTTGGGTCCTTCATTGTCTGTCATCTACATTAATGATATGGATGATAATGAAGTAAACTGGATCAGCAAACCTGTGGATGACACCTAGATAGGGTGCATAGTGAACAGCGAGGAAGGCTTGCAGCAGGATCTGGACCAGCTGGAAAAAATGGTAGATGGAATTTAATGGAGATGTGTGAGATGTTGCATTTTGGGAGGACAGGGCTTACAAGGTGAGCGGTAGGATATTAAGGAGTGTGGTACAACAGAGGAAAATGGGAATGCAGATCCATAATTCCTTGAAAGTGGTGAAACTGGTAGAGAGGATCGTAAAGAGAGCTTTTTGGCACATTGACTTTCTTAAATCAAAGTACTGAGTACAGGAAATGGGATGTTATGTTAAAGTTGTATAAGGAATTGGTGAGGCCTATTTTGAAGTATGGTATACAGTTTTGGTCCATAGGACCATAAGACAGGAGCAGAATTAGGCCATTTGGTCCATCGAGTATGCTCCACCATTTCATCACGGCTGATCCATTTTCCTCTCAACCCTATTCTCCTGCCTTCTCCCCATAATCTTTCGTGGCCTAGTCAAGAACCTATCAACTTCTACCTTAAATCCATCCAATGACCTAGCCACCTACCCTCAGAAAAAATATCAATAAGATTGAAAAAGTGCAAGAGAACTTGTACAAAGATGTTGTCAGGAGTTATAGGGAATGGTTGAATAAGTTAAGATGTTATTCTCCAGAGCATAGGAGAATGAGGGGAGATTTGATAGAGGTATGCAAAATTACAAGGGATATAGATAGGATAAATGTAAGCAGGCTTTTCTCACTGAAGCTTTGTGAGATTAGAAGTAGTGGTGCATGCAGGTTTAATTTCAACTTTTAAGAGATATTTGGACAGGTACATGGATGGGAGGGGTATGGAGGGCTGTGATCCAGGTGTATGTTTATGGGACGAGACAGATTAATAGTTTGGCACAGACTAGATGGGGCAAAAGTGCAGTGGTGTTCTATGAATCAATTACTCTACGTCAAGATCTTGCATAAGATTGTGATCTTTACTCAAAGTCTGATCGAAAACAATAATTGTGAAATCTTGCTATAACAGTACAGACCTCGATGATACCACATCTACAGCACTATTTGGAAGCCTGGTTTCATGTAAAGAAGGTCATACTTGCATTGACAGCTTGACAATGAAGGGTCTCCTGGTGGATTTTGGGAGGACTGAATAGATTGGATATTTTCTCTTTGGAGTTGAGAAGAATAAGAGGAGGTCGTACTGGAACAGAAGCTTCTGAGAGTGGAGAGTGTTTTGGCAGGATTATGTTGTGAGAGTATTTCCCCAGTGGGGGAATACAAAACCAAAGGGCTAGTCTCCAAGGGCTAGATTGAGAAAGTTAATTTTCTCTCAGTGATTATGTAATGTTGGAATTCCCTGCAGAGAGAGCAGTGAATTGCAGTCATTAATTATAATCAGTGTAGAAATACAGAGTTTTTAGTGACTATAACAGAATTAAAGGTTATAAAATCAGATGGGAAAGCATTCAAGCCAAAATCAGATTAGCTATAATCTTATTGATTGACAGGGAAAGCACAGGCAGCTATATTATCTACTCATTCTCTTAGAGGATTCCAAGATAAACACAAGTGGAAAAGCCACAGATTCTTTATTAACAATTATTTACTGTGAAAAGGCCCCAGTCTTTACTTCAGTCTCCAAGGATTAAATAAAAGTGAGAAAAATTAAAAAGAAATAACATTTTTAATTCCCTGAGGGCATTTTAACTGAGGTTTTTGCTGTAGAGCCTTACTTAACATGGAAACCTTGGGAAATTCTTGAGCTTAAATAATTAATAACAGATGACATTAAAATGCACATCATCTGAGCCAAGCTAGAAATCAAAACCATTAGGTGGCCTAGTAGAGTTAGCTCTGTGTTTTGTTTTTTTTTGTTTTTTTTTTTACGAAGGCTTGCCCCTGAAAATTTCATAAGGCACTAGAAATGTGGCATTAATAAAGTATGTGGTCATAATGAGTCCCAGCCACCTCACCCCCATGCCACATTGTAAAAGGCAACAAACCTCCCACTGTTGGTACCCCAAACCACACTCAAGGCCTCTGTTAATTTTTTACTGTTGTGGGATAACGTCTTTCCTGAGAAGTGGGGGGGAGGTGTCGTCACTCTGATTGGCAGGTGAGAATTATGGCTGTGAAATAATCTCAGGTCCTGGGGCCTTCTCTATGGTGGTTGTAGGAGTTGATTCTAGGACTGCAGGAAGTTGTTCTGACTGCTCTGAACACCTTTCTTCTGGACATGCTGGCATCCTGAACAGTGCATGGCAAGCTGCTCGATCTGCAGAACTATCGCAGGCCACCAGACAAAGCTTCGAGCCACTGCGTTCATCATGACCATGCTTACAGGACCAGCAAATACTATAGCTTCTCCAGCACGTTGGCTTTTAGCTTGGAAGATTAAAACAACTCTCAATCCACATGATGGTGTGGGGAGGGGTCACCTTACAAGGGCAAGTTTATCCTGGCGCTGGTAAAAATAGGGGAATTGGAATTCTGGAACTTCTGTTGCAAATTCCATTTTGGGTTGCCATGTAGACCTGAGACAATTTTGACCATCACTGCCATAATAGGGAGACATTTGGTTTGCACAAGGGAGAATACATCAAAAGGAACGTCCTTCTATTGTAAATTGTTCAGGTATTTCCTCTTCCAAAGGTAAATTGGACAATCCATCAGCACTTCCATAATTAATTGTCCTCTTGAATTCGATCTTCTAAACATGTCCTCCAAGAAATAGAGCCCACCTCTGCATCTGTGCTCCTGCTGTTAGTATAACACCCTTCTGTGGATCGATTAGGCTAGGGATAAATCAAGGATTGTTGGGCAGGATAGTTCAAAGGGCCTGTCCTGTGCTGTATTGCAATTAAAAAATATATATATAAAGGACACCAGCGGTTGATGGTCAGTAATGAGGGTAAACTCTCATACAAGTATTGGTTGAAACACTTTATATCCCAAACTAGACTTAAGGCCCCTGTCAATCTGTGCATAATTTTTTTCTCTGTAGTGGTAAAGGATAGTGATGCAAAGGCTATAGGATGTTCATTTCCATCACTCATAACATTTGACATGACTGCACCTGTACCGTAAAGCAAGACATCACAGGCAAGCTTCACTGGACGAGGTGGATCATAATGCATGAGTACAGTGTCTGACATCACCATTTCCCTTACCTTTGGAAAGCCACCTCACACTGTTTTGTCCATTGCCATTTCTTCCCGATCTGTAGTAATGAGTTCAAAGGCTGGAACACAATAGCCAGGTTTGGCAGGAACCTGTTATAGTAGTTGACCAAACCTAAACAGGACCACAAATGTGACAAGTTTTTTGGCTTTGGTGGATCCACAAATGCTTGAATTTTCTCAGCACACTTGTATAATGCTTGTGCCTCAATGGTGGGACTACAGTAAATGAAGCTTGGTTTAAAGAATTCATGCTTGATGTGTCCTGCTCTGAGCCCATAATCTTCCAATCTTTTTAACACTGCCTCGAGAATCGGGAGGCATTTCTTTCCATTCTCACTGCTAACAATAATGTAATCAGATAACACAAGGTGCCTGGGTGCCATCAATCCAGTACCGACAGTAAATCAATACCCTATGCCCTGCGTAAAGGATACCTTTGCCAAACTTTCTGGAGGGAAACACTTTAGCAAAGTGAATTTATCTGAGGCTAACCTACAGATGCAACACCTGGTCCACAGCTTCCCACCAGGTGCAGACGTTACTCCAAAAATAAGATTATTATTGTGATAAAACCCTTTGTGAGTGTTTATGGTGAGAAACACTTTGGACTCTTCTTCCATCTCCATCTGTAGGTAAGCCTTCAATATAGTCCACTTTGCTGAAGTTTTCCCTCCAGAAAGCTTGGCAAAGATGTTCTCTATCCTGGGCACAGGATATTGATTTACTGTCAGTACAGGATTTATGGTGATCTTAAAATCATCATATATCCTGACAGCCCTATCCTTCTTGGCTACTGAGACCACAAGCATTGCCCACACGCTTAACCTTGGAAAGAATCCCTTCAGCCTCCATGCGACCTAGCTCACTGACTATATTATCACGCATGGTATAAGGAACCAGGTGGACTTCGTAACACTGGGGTGTGGCATTTTCATTTTACACTATTTTAACATTGATATGTTTAAGTTTTCCTATGCCACACTTGAACACTGCTCTGGCATCATCCAGTACCTGTCTTAATTTGCTTTCATTTGATTCAATTGCAGAGGAGGTGGCATGCAAACTGTCGAAGGATCACCAATCAAATTGTAGCTGTCTCAGCCAATCATGGCCCCACAATGTTGTCCCCCTGTTTTTACCTCACAATAGATAACTACAAGCTTCAGTTCAGTTTCTTTGAAATGCTGTTCAGACCAATTTTGTGGAATGATGGAAACAGCCACCATTCACTTCTGGTGCAAGCCATATTGCTTGTCTATTGTTAGTTTTTGCTTGTAAGTCTCAAGGCTACCTAGTCCTGTGTCACTCTCATCATTATCAGATTTTTCATTAACACCATGTAGATTAGTGCCCCTTTTGAAACTGCAACTTGACTTTTTGATTTTTTTCTCTTCTATGTGCAGTCCATTTATTTTTGTTTGCCTGACATACTCTTTGTATGTGTCATACATTGTTGCATTTTCTGTGAGTATTATTTTCAAATCTGCATTGGACTGGTGTAGGCGAACCTCTGCTACAATGATAACAAAATCTGTCTGGCCAGGCAGGTTTCTGTTTAGACACTGCAATTTTGTTCATGATCAATTTCATTTCTGACTGCAACTCAACTGTGTCTCTGGTTGCTGTTTCAATTGATACAGCAATTTAAACTTCTATTTTAAATGTAGGTAATGCTTCAATGAGGAGCTGTTTTTGAATGCTTTCTTGTAAGATCCCATTAACTAAATTATCTTTCAGTGCATCATTACACCAATCACTGAACTGGCAATGCTTAGACGATTTTTTCAGTTCAGCCACACAAGGTGAAATGTACTCCACTTCCTTTTGATTTCACTTATGCAACCTAAAGCATTCTGCAATTAACAATGGTTTTGGTTCTAAGTGTTCCTGCATTACTTTCATGATATCAGGAAAGCTCATTTTGGTTGGTTTGATTGGAGCCGACAAATTTCTGGACAAGTCCACATGAAATCAGGTCCATATAATCCCACCTAGTTGGTGACTACAGCGAGATGCTGGAGGAGCACCATGTGGTTAATCATATCAAAACCACAGGCAAGCTGGAAAAGGTGAAGAGGAACTTGGGTTACAATAACAGAAGAATTTATCAGCAACCAATGGGAAAGTTAATATACGGTGGCATGGAAACTCAGTTCCATGGGTTCAGATCTAGAGTTCTGGGTAATATGGTAGAAATGGTTAAAACTAGTATATGATGGAATACTTGACCACTCAGGAGCCAGCTAGAAGTTAGACTGCTGATGCAAGTCAAGGGTAACATTGAATGATAAGCACAGTATCAGAAATTCAAATACACAAGATATTAAGGCTCCAGGAACTAAAGGGGGGGGGGGGGGGGGAGGGAGAGATGCATCTGGCGTGAACACTGAGTCCTGACAACAGGGAACAATGAGAACTGTTAGACTTGCACTCAGAGATAATTGACACCTCTTGGAAAAGGTTGATCATGCACCGACTGTGTCACACGAAGTAGTTTGCCTGCTGGTATAAATATGGGCTATGTAGAACTTTAAAAAAAAAATCAGAGCTCTGGTGGTGGTGGAGACTGCTGCAGACTCTCCATTATATCATGTTAATAAACTCTTGAAACAAAACTCAAAGTCGCTCTGGCCTTCTTAGTTAGTATTTCCACAACAAGTAGTATTGCCATGAAGCTGGGAATCTACCTGTTGGAAAGAGTGAAGAGCAAATAGTAATTGCAAGAATAGAGAGAGCTGTTTGTTTTGAGAAGGGTGATGAAAGAAAACAGAAAAATAGGAGTGGGATACTGTTTAGTTCTTAAAGACTGTTCTGCCATTTAGTAACAACTGATTTATAGAACACTTTTCATTCAAATGATGTAGATTGAAGTGCTTTACAATGGGATAAAAAAGTGCAAACAAAAATAAAAGACAAAATAATACAAAGTTAGAAAAAATAGGATAGGTATATGGACAGGAAAGGAATGGAGGGTTACGGGCTGAGTGCGGGACTAGGTGAGAGTAAGCATTCGGCACGGACTAGAAGGGCCGAGATGGCTGGTTTCCGTGCTGTAATTGTTATATGTTATATATGGTTATAAATAAATACCGTAGATTCCGGATTATAAGCCGCTACTTTTTTCCCACGCTTTGAACAGCTTTGTACACTGCGGCCTTTACTATGGTGCAGCTAATGCATGGTTTTTTTTCATGCCGCCAAAAACATTTTGCCTCGTAACAGTAGACCAATAAAATTGATGAGTAGTTCACAGAGGTCCAATGAAATTGTACGATAAATCAATTGTACAATTAAATTATTGTAAATCAGTCATTTGTACTCACCCTCATCAACATGGAAAACACTCGAAGAAAAGCATTGTGCTGCCTTTATGGCAGTTATTTAGTTTATAATATTTTCGCTTAGTAATTCATTTGTTAGTATTTTCTAGTTAAAGTTAGAAGTGTTTTAAGTATATTTGTTTTCTGTACTACACCCCGGGATGCTATGACGTCACATCCGGTTTCGCCGCGTCTTGTGGGGAAAATACCGGTTTGCGATAAACGGAAAGGAGGGGGCAAGCGCATTAGACCCGCTGCAAACATATGATGCAGCTTTTAAGTTAAAGGCGATCAATAACTTTTCCTGGTAGGCTACAGTATATATTTTTTTACCAGTCGTTAGGAGATATTGGAATGTTGTTCGTGCACTGTTCAGTAAAAAAGTATACGCAACGTAATTTGTGTGTTACCGATACGTATGTATATTTAAAAGTAGCCGTGTTACAGGCACGGTTCGAAAAAAAGCATTTGCAATATGTATTTGTTTATGTTACCATACGGATTTAATTAAAAGTTAAAAAATCCTCACGTGTAATATCTTTCTGTGTAAATATCTCATATTACAACGTGGGACACCTGCGGCTTAAAATCTGGTGCGGCTTGTACAAGTACAAAATTGATTTTCTTTCTAAAATTAGAGCCTGCGGCTTTTAATCAGGTGCGCTCTGTAGTCCGGAATCTACGGTAGGTTTTGAGCTGGTATTTAAAAGTATCAACTGAGTCTGCATCCTTTTCAATTTAGGTAATAATTTTCACAGCTTAGGAGTATTGTTAAAATAAAATGACCTGCCTATTTTCCTTTGAGGGAGATTGTGTAACTTTGAGAGATGGATGGAAGAGTTTGACCTGACCTGAGAGATTGAACAAGATTATAAAACAAAAGCAATTCTGTGATGTACTCTGGTCCCAGACTATTAGGAGCTTTAAAAACATGTAAAATAACTTTAACATCAAGACAGGAAGCCAATATGGAGTAGTTAGTATGGGAGTGATATGCTCCCTCATCCTGGTTTTAGTTAAAAGTCTAGAAGTGGTGTTATGAATGATTTGAAGTTTATCAATAGATTGCTTCGGAAGGCCAATGAAAAGTGTGTTGCAGTAGCCAATCTATGCGATATAAAGGTGTGAATTAGTATTGTAGCATCATTATATGACAGAAACAGAAATACTTCTACAATATTTAAGTATAGAAATGTTGCTCTGGTCACTTTCTTTACATGGGATTTAAAACTGAAATCTGAATCAAGAATAATACCCAGGCTTGTTAGTTCTGATTTTACAAGGGGAGCCAAGTTTGCAAGTTTATGAAAAAGTTCTTTTGGTTTTGAGAGCAACTAAAAGCATTTCAGTTTTATCGTGATTTAGTTTTGTTCATCCATTTGTCTACTGCAGCCATACAAGAAGTCAGGAAAGATAGGGTGTTATCATTGTCAGACTTGACAGATATACAATTGTCTGTCATCTGCATCAAGTTTAAGCTCTCTAATGATGTTTCCTAAGGGAAGCATGTATTGGAGAAGAGTAGAGGTAGAAGACAGCTTCCCTGAGCACACCAAAAGGTACATCATATCTCTTAGAAAAATGGTTTTCAACACTGACAAAATACTTTCTCCATGAGACATATGAGCAAAACCAGTTAAAGGTGCCACCAGAGACATCCTTACAGCAATTTAATATAATTGTGGCTGATCCTCTACTTCCATACCACATTCCTATGCTCTTTCCCTGTACCTTATCACTACAATTGTGTCTTTCTAAATTTCGTAGCCGTTCCTGAAATTACCATTCTTGGTACTCAGCTCTTTCTTGAGAGAGATAGCTAGACAAATCTAATACAGCTTACTATGCAACAGGCAAAGTTGTTCCTACCAGATCAAACACCCTTTTAATAATCTCTTGTATAATATTCCAATACAAAGCAAATAAAAAGCTAACCTTATTCTCAGATAAATGCAAATATTTTATAAATATTAAATTGAAGAAACTAAGCTCCAGTGCAGAAATAAGTTCCAGTTTATTTGGAGAAGTAACAATGTGTGGGGAAGATAGCTGATTTTCACAGGTTACTTGTATATTATGCCTGTGCAAACTATACATTCTCTGCTGAGAAAAATGTCACATATTTTTTGCCAAGCTACCATAAAATGCTGATGCGGCCTCTAATTCTTTAAAATTTATAAATAACTCAGGAGTATGACCAAAGAGCAATTCTGAATAAAAGTGAATACCATAAAATTCTTTATATTATAATCGGATTTCAGGAATGTTGTTTGTTTTACAATCATATTCCACAAATCAATTTGCTTTCAATTTTTTTATGGTAAAATAAGCAGCAAGTGAGAGCTCAGCGTGAAACACTTATAAATTCTGCCAATTTTCTATGTTCTAGAAATAAATATGTTACAGCTGAGAATAATAAGAGTCACGAAGCTTTCAATTTTCGAGTAAATGGAGGGTGAATAGCTGTTAGGGACTGATAAAAGTGTTAAGATAATTCTAAACGTCTGTGGATGTGTTTTCACACACGATGCTGGAGGAACTCAGCAGATCAGGCAAAATGAACAACTGACATTTCGGGCCAAGACCCGAGGTCAGTATCGACTATTCAGTTCCATCTATAGGTGCTGCCTGACCTGCTGAGTTCCTCCCACACGTTGTGTGTCTTCCTCAAGATTTTCAGCATCTACAGAATCTTTTGTATCATCTTTTTCCCCATTTTATGTTAATGTTTAAGATAGCTTTAATCATTTGTGAATACTTATTGTTGTCGATGCATATCAGTAAGTTTCATAGTTCTTTTGACAGTTGGCCATTGATTTTAAATATCATACCAATTACTGTATTTCTTTGCAACCTACTGAATTAGCAAGAATTAGCTAGATTCCCACACCCTTCACGCACCAGGTTTCTGCCTCTGGTGAAAGTGCTACCACTAATCTACAGCTGACACATCCAACTGATTTGAGTTCACTCTCAATAAACTTTTCCTCTGCAGCTGGATCCTCGACTTCCTCATCGGGAGACCACAGTCACTATAGATCGGTAATAAGATCTCCTCCTCACTGACAATCAACAAATTCACATCAAAGGCTACGTGCTTAGCCCACTGCTCTACTTTACAGCAAGACTGTGTGGCGAGGCACAGTTCAAGTGCCCTCTGTAAATTTACCACGACGTCACTGCTGTTGGCAGAATCTCAGATGACAAAGTGGACAGGAGTGAGATACAGCAGATCAGCTGGTAGAGTGGCGTCACAAAACAGCTTTACACTCAACATCAGTAGGACCATGGAATTGATTCTGGACTTCAGGAAGGGGAAGTTGGGAGAGTACACAGCAATCCTCATTGAGGGGTCAGTGGTGGAAAGGGTGAACAGCTTCAAGTTCATGGGCCCATCTTAGACCCAACACATAGATGTAATCATGAAGAAGGAATGCCAGTGTCTCTAATTCATTCGGAGTTGAAGGAGATTTGGCATGTCGTCAAAGAGTCTTGCACATTCTCGTTGTGCATTTCTTTTTACAGATGTATGGTGGAGAGCATTCTGACTGGTTGCTTCAGCCTGGTATAGAACCTCCAAGAGGCAGGATCACAAGAAGCTGCAGAGAGTTGGTGACTCAACTAGCTCCATCATGGGCACAAACCTACTCACCATCAAGGATATCTTCAAGAGGTGATGCCTCAAGAAGGTGGCATCTATCATTAAAGACCTATGGGGGAAGAAACCTGCAGAGCTACACTCACTATTTTAGGAACAGTTTCTTCCCCTCCACATCAGATTTCTGAATGGTCCATGAACCCAACTTTTGAAGTATCTACTTATTTTTGTAATTTGCAGTAACTTTGTCTTGCTCTAAACTGCAGCTGCAAAACAAATTTCACACTGTGTCAGGAATAATAAACCTGATCCTGATTCAAATGTTTGATTACACCTTTTGATCGTTTATTTGTCTCATCTCCATAAACAATCCAATTTGCTGTTAACTCAGTTTAATAGCCTGCTTCTCCAAAATGTTTAGAGCATAAGACATAGGAGCAGGATATAGCCCATCGAGTCTGCTCTGCCATTCAATCATATAGATCCTTTTTTTCTCCTCCTCAACCCCAGTTCCCAACCTACTCCCCATAACCTCTGATGCCATGTCCAATCCAGAACCTATCAAGCTCTGCCTTAAATACACCAATGACTTGGCCTCCACAGCTGCATGTAACAAATTCCACAAATTCACCACCTTTTGGCTAAAGAAATTTAGCCCCTCTATTTTGAAAGATACCCCTCTATCCTGAGGCTGTACCCTCTTGTCCTAGACTCTCCCACCATGGGAAACATCCTTTCCACATCTACTCTGTCTAGGCCTTTCAACATTCGAAAGATTTCAATGAAAATCTTTCATCCTTCTCATCCCCTCATCCTTCTGAATTCCAGCAAGTACAGACCCAGAGCGATCAAACGTTCCTCATATGATAACCCCTTCATTCTTGGAATCATCCTTGTGAACCTCCTCTGGGCCCTCTCCAATGCCAGCACATCTAAGATGAGGGGCCCAAACTGTTCACGGTACTCAAGTGAAGCCTCACCAGTGCCTTATAAAGCCACAGCATCACATCACTGCTCTTATATTCAAGACCTCTTGAAATGAACGCTAACACACCTTGCCACCCAAGTCCCTCTGTATTTCAGATTCCTGGATTTTCTCCCCATTTAGAAAATTATCCGCACATTTATTTCTACAACCAAAGTGCATGACCATACATTTTCCAACATTGTATTTCATTTGCCACCTTCTTGCCCATTCTCCTAATCTGTCTATGTCCTTCTGCATCCTACTTGTTTCCTCAACACTACCTGCCCCTCCACCAATCTTCATATCATATGCAAACTTGGCAACAAAGCCATCTATTCCATCATCTAATTCATTGATATACAGCATAAAAAGAAGTGGTCCCAACACCGACCCCTGCAGAACACCACTAGTCACTGGCAGCCAACCAGAAAAGGATCATTTTCTTCCCACTCGCTGCCTCTTACCAATCAGCCAATGCTCTAACCATGACAGTAACTTTCCTGTTACTAAACAGGAACTTTCCTGTAACTTTCCATGAGCTCTTAACATGATATGCAGCCTCGTGTGTGGCACATTGTTAAAGGCATTCTGAAAATCCAAATATACAACATCCCCTGCATCCCCTTTATCTATCCTACTTGTAATCTCAAAGAATTCCAACAGGTTTGTCAGGCAGGATTTTTCCTGAAGGAAACCATGCTGACTTTGTCCAATCTTGCCCTGTGTCACCATGTACTCCATCACCTCATCCTTAACAATTGACTCTAACATCTTTCCAACCACTGAGGTCAGACTAACTGGTCTATAATTTCCTTTCTGTTGCCTTCTTCCTTTCTTAAAGAGTGGAATGAGATTTGCAATTTTCCAGTCCTCTGGCACCATGCCAGAGTCCAATGATTTTTGAAAGATCACTTCTAATGCCATCACAATCTCTAACGCTACCTCCTTCAGAACCCTAGGAAGCAGTTCACCTGGTCCGGGTGACTTATGTAGCTTTAGGTCTCAGCTTTTTGAGCACCTTTCCCTTGTAATAGTATTGCTCCCACTTCTCTTCCTTCACCCATTAGACACACTGCTAGTGTCTTCCACAGTGAAGACGGATGCAAAATACTCATTTAGTTCACCAGCCATCTCCTTGTTAGTAATTTTTCTTGCCTCATTTTCTAACGGTCCTGTATCCACTCTCATTTCTCTTTTATTTTTAAACATACTTGGAAAAAACTTTTACTATCCACTTTGATATTATTTGCTAGCTTGCTTTCATATTTCATCTGTTCCCTTCTAATGATTAGTGATAAATATCCGTGTCAAATTTTCAAACATGCAGATGATTTTTTCTTCAATGTCTATATTCTGATTAATGCAGTAAGTGCATAAGATTGCTGCAGTAAAATAAATGACTTTTGTTTAACCACTATTGGATGCATTATTTCAAGCAGATTAAAAATGACAAAAGTCCCTTTCTAGATGAAATCACCTTACATGTCATCTATCTACTAAATTTAATGCCTGAATCATGTAGGAATTGCAGAGTGAACAGTACCTGGATGACCTCAGGTTTATCCGCGAAAACGAGGGTTTTCTGGACAGGACCTACAGTGAGGTTGTTACACCGAGGACACCAGAAGAGAGAACGGGGGCGATGATGAGAAAGGAAAGGATGCTTGAAGTACAGGAAACCCCAGGGGATGTACCTCTCGTAAACAGGTTCACCTTCTTGGAAGCTGTCAGGACAGAAGATACTGCCAGTCTAAGAGGCGGACAGGTCTGCGAGCCGAAAATTGGTGCAGAAGCAGAGCCGAGGAGTCAGACGTCAGGAAGAGCCGTGGTAGTAGGGGACTCCATAGTAAGAGGTACGGAAAGGGGTTTCTGCGGCAACAGGCGAGATTTAAGGATGGTGTGTTGCCTCCCTGGTGCTAGGATCCAGGACATCACGGACCGATTGCAGGGAATCCTCAAGGGTGAAGGTGAACAGCCGGAAGTGGTAGTGCATGTCGGCACAAATGACACCGGGAAGAAGAGGAAGGACATTCTGCAGCGGGACTTCAGAGAACTCGGAAGAAGGCTGAAAAGCAGGACTTCCAGGGTGGTTATCTCTGGTTTGCTTCCAGTTCCTCGTGCTGGAGAGGGCAGGAACAGGGAGATAATGGATCTGAATGTGTGGCTGAGGAACTGGTGCAGGAAGCAAGGATTTACATTCTTGGACCACTGGGGTCTGTTTTGGGGTAGGGATGAATTGCACCTTAATAGGCGGGGGGGACCAGCATTCTGGCAGACAGGTTTGCCACTGCAACACGGATGTGTTTAAACTAAGTAGTGGGGGGGAGGGGATGAATTGGAACTACAAGGATGGAGTTAAAGGGAAAGGGAAAATAAGAAAAGTTAAAAAGGACAACAGAATCAATGGAGTAGAAAGCTCAAGAAGAGATCATACAGTATGGCCAAGTGAAATAGGAATTGATATGAAAGGAGAGGGGAGTACCGAATTAAAAGTATTATATATGAATGCACGAAGTATAAGGAATAAAGTAAATGAGCTTGAGGCTCAGTTGGAAATTGGCAAGTACGATGTTGTGGGAATAACAGAGACATGGCTTCAAGCGGACAGGGCCTGGGAAATGAATATTCAAGGATATACATCTTATCGAAAGGACAGACTGACTGGCAGAGAGGGTGGGGTGGCTCTGTTGGTGAGGAATGATATTCAGTCCCTTGCGAGGGGGAACATAGAATCAGGGGATGTAGAGTCAGTATGGATAGAATTGAGAAATTCTAAGGGTAGAAAGACCCTAATGGGAGTTATCTACAGGCCCCCAAACAGCAGTCTGGATGTAGGGTGTAAGTTGAATGAAGAGTAAAACTTGGCATGTCGCAAAGGTAATGATACAGTTGTCATGGGGGATTTCAACATGCAGGTAGACTGGGAGAAACAGAATGGTACTGGACCCCAAGAAAGGGAGTTTGTGGAGTGCCTCCGGGATGGATTCTTAGAACAGCTTGTACTAGAGTCTACCAGGGAGAAGGCAATTCTAGATTTAGTGTTGTGCAATGAACCGGATTTGATCAGGGACCTCGAGGTAAAGGAACCATTAGGAGGTAGTGACCATAATATGATATGTTTTAACCTACAATTTGAGAAGGAGAAGGGAAAATCAGATGTGTCAGTATTACAGTTGAACAAAGGGAACTATGGAGCTATGAGGGAGGAACTGGCCAAAGTTCAATGGAACAATACCCTGGCAGGGAAGACAGTGGAACAAAAATGGCAGGTATTTCTGGGAATAATGCAGAAGGTGCCGGATCGGTTCATTCCAAAGAGGAAGAAAGATCCTAAGGGGAGTAAGGGGCGGCCGTGGCTGACGAGGGAAGTAAACGGCAGTATAAAAATAAAAGAGAAGTATAACATAGCAAAGATGAGCAGGAAACCGGAGGACTGGGAAGCTTTTAAAGAGCAACAGAAGATAACAAAAAAGGCAATACGCCAAGAAAAAATGAGGTAAACTAGCCAAGAATATAAAGGAGGATAGTAAAAGCTTCTTTAGGTATGTGAATAGCAAAAAAATAGTTAAGACCAAAATTGGGCCATTGAAGACAGAAACGGGTGAATTTATTATGGGGAACAAGGAAATGGCAGATGAGTTGAACAGGTACTTTGGATCTGTCTTCACTAGGGAAGACACAAACAATCTCCCAGATGTAATAGTGGCCAAAGGAACTATGGTAAAGGATGAACTGAAGGAAATTTATATTAGGCAAGAAACGGTGTTGGATAGACTGTTGAGTCTGAAGGCTGATAAGTCCCCAGGACCTGATGGTCTGCATCCCAGGGTACTTAAAGAGGTGGCTCTAGAAATCGTGGACGCATTGGTAATCATTTTCCAATGTTCTATAGATTCAAGAACAGTTCCTGCTGATTGGAGGGTGGTTAATGTTGTCCCACTTTTCAAGAAAGGAGGGAGAGAGAAAACAGGGAACTATAGACCAGTTAGCCTGACGTCAGTGGTGGGAAAGATGCTGGAGTCAATTATAAAAGAGGAAATTATGACACATTTGGATAGCAGTAGAAGGATCAGTCTGAGTCAGCATGGATTTATGAAGGGAAAATCATGCTTGACTAATCTTCCGGAGTTTTTTGAGGATGTAACTATGAAAATGGACAAGGGAGAGCCAGTAGATGTAGTGTACCTGCACTTCCAGAAAGCTTTTGATAAAGTCCCACATAGGAGATTAGTGGGCAAAATTAGGGCACATGGTATTGGGGGCAGAGTACTGACATGGATTGAAAATTGGCTGGCTGACAGGAAACAAAGAGTGGTGATTAACGGGTCCCTTTTGGAATGGCAGGCTGTGACCAGTGGAGTACCGCAAGGTTCGGTGCTGGGACCGCAGCTGTTTACGATATACATTAATAATTTAGATGAAGGGATTTAAAGTAACATTAGCAAATTTGCTGATGACACAAAGCTGGGTGGCACCGTGAAATGTCAGGAGGATGTTATGAGAATGCAGGGTGACTTGGACAGGTTGGGTGAGTGGGCAAATGTATGGCAGATGCAGTTTAATGTGGATAAATGTGAGGTTATCCACTTTGGTGGCAAGAACAGGAAGGCAGATTACTATCTAAATGGAGTCAAGTTAGGAAAAGGGGAAGTACAACGAGATCTAGGAGTTCTTGTACATCAGTCAATGAAAGCAAGCATGCAGGTACAGCAGGCAGTGAAGAAAGCTAATGGCATGCTGGGCTTCATAACAAGAGGAACTGAGTATAGGAGTAAAGAGGTCCTTCTGCAGCTGTACAGGGCCCTGGTGAGACCCCACCCGGAGTATTGTGTGCAGTTTTGGTCTCCAAATTTGAGGAAGGACATTCTTGCTATTGAGGGAGTGCAGCGTAGGTTCACAAGGTTAATTCCCGGCATGGGAACACATTCCATATGTTGAAAGATTGGAGCGACTGGGCTTGTACACACTGGAATTTAGAAGGATGAGAGGGGATCTGATTGAAACATATAAGATTATTAAGGGATTGGACACACTGGAGGCAGGAAGCATGTTCCCGCTGATGGGTGAGTCCAGAACTAGAGGCCACAGTTTAAGAATAAGGGGTAGGCCATTTAGAACAGAGATGAGGAAAAACTTTTTCACCCAGAGAGTGGTGGATATGTGGAATGCTCTGCCCCAGAAGGCAGTGGAGGCCAAGTCTCTGGATGCATTCAAGAGAGAGTTAGATAGAGCTCTTATAGATAGCGGGGTCAAGGGATATGGGGAGAGGGCAGGAACGGGGTACTGATTGTGTATGATCAGCCATGATCACAGTGAATGGCGGTGCTGGCTAGAAGGGCCGAATGGCCTACTCCTGCACCTACTGTCTATTGTCTATTACTCTGACCATGACCACTACAGGAGGATGTGCCGACCTCCAAACGAATTTCTATTCAGAGTGTTAAATTTTACTTCACGTACAGATTATTGGTAATGCAAGTATTATATTAGCGCAGGTTAAATGATACAAGTTGCAGCGCTAGAAGATAAATCTACAAATATTCCTCGGCACAGACAATACCTTCAGTTACTAGTACTGGGATAAGCAGTTTAGTGTTAGATTAAAACTGCTTTGAGTAATTGCTCCGATCTTTATTTTGTTTTCCGAAACAACTCTACACTAATTCGGTATCATAAATGCTTACCGACGAAGCCGCATGCGAGCTCCAGGTTTTACCGCCTCTCACGCCGTTCACCTTACACTCCCCTCTTCAGGAAGTATCCAATCTATCGATGTGCGGTAACTCGGGAGAAGGTCCAACAGACAAAAACATGCATTACCAACTCACCGAGCGTCTGAACATCAATCAGTTACAAACCGTCGACCTTCACTCTCCCTCACCATCGCCAGGGGAATCCAAATTTTTAAAAAAAAGAACATAACTGGGTTACCGCAGCGGTGCAGAAACAAACCTCAGCAACGGAAGCTGAAATGTGCGCAGCGTGAGTGTGGATGCGATGAATGCGGATGGTCCACTGGGTTTGCCTGAGTGAGGGCAGGAGGCGTCTCATTTAAACAGCGGGCCAAGTACGGCAGGCGCCCTCTGGTTCCGCAGCGTGCACGGTGACCGGGAGAAAGCGCACCGCCCAACTCGGCTCAGCAGCCTCAGGCAGCTAAACTGTCCGACGGCTAAAAGGCGTGGGGGGGGGGGGGGGTGTTATTGACGGTGAGCGCAGAAAATAAACCGTTTCATTATTTTCACCTGATATAAGGACTCCAGGTTGAAAAGCTGAGAGACGAGAAATTTCACAGAGCAGGTTACATACCAGTGGCAATTTAAATTGCAGCAACCGAACTTCTCAAAGAAAGTACAATATTGAGGCGGGTGGAAACCAGAACGTGGAGCGAGCAGCAGCAGCAGTGAGGGAACTTGCGGAATGACCTTTCACCAGAACTGTGACGGCTTTTAAAGAGATTCCAAGGACAAAGCCCTTTGATAAAGATGAAGGAGAATTTTAATTATAAAAGTTGGCAAAAATCTGTTCAGAGGAGGTGCAAATGGAAACAACGTTCAATATATGGGCAAATTTGATATTAGTTAGAATCTGACGCAATTACTACTGAAAAAGATGTTCAAGTGATTTGTCCTCATGTTTTTGTTGAGCTTGGAGAGAATAGTGTAGTGTAGGAAGCCTGTAATGAAGAAATCCAAGTGAGGAATGCAGGGAAAATCTCAGTGAGCTAAACAAATGATTACCGTAGATTCCGGATTTTAAGCCGCTACTTTTTTCCCACATTTTGAACAGCTTTGAACTTTGCGGCCTTTAATCCGGAGCGGCTAATACATGATTTTTTTCATGCCGCCTCGTAAACATTTTGCCTCGTAACAGTAGACCAATAAAATTGATGAGTAGTTCACAGAGGTCTAATGAAATTGTACGATAAATCAAGCGCACTTTCACAATTAAATTATTGTAAATCAGTCATTTGTACTCACCCTCATCAACATGGAAAACACTCGAAGCATTGTGCTGCCTTATGGCAGTTATTTAGTTTATAATATTTTCGCTTAGTAATTCATTTTCTAGTTAAAGTTAGAAGAGTTTTAACTATATTTGTTTTCTGTACTACATCGCGGGATGCTATGACGTCACACCCGGTTTCGCGGTGTCTTGTGGGAAAACGCCGTTTGCGAATAAACGGAAAGGAGGGGGTCGAGCGGCGGAGCGAAACGCTGCTTTTAAGTTAAAGGCGATCAATAACTTTTCCTGGTAGGCTGCAGTATATATATTTTTTACCAGTCGTTAGGAGATATTGGAATGTTGTTCAGTAAAGAAGTATACGCAACGTATATTTAAAAGTAGCCGCGTTACGGGCACGGTTCGAAAAAAAGCATTTGCAATATGTATTTGTTTTTGTTACCATATGGATTTAATTAAAAGTTAAAAAATCCTCACGTGTAATATCTTTCTGTGTAAATATCTCATATTACAACGTGGGACACCTGCGGCCGAAAATCCGGTGCGGCCTAAAATCCGGTGCGGCCTTTACAATTAAAAAATTGATTTTATTTCTAAAATTAGAGCCAGCGGCTTTTAATCAGGTGCGCTCTGTAGTCCGGAATCTACGGTAATCTCCTTAATGTGGAGACTAATTTGTAGACAGAAAGCAGAATACATTAAATCAAAGTAACCAAGTGGAAATAGTCTACTTTTGTTCTGGAAGGGAATATATTTGATTACATTCAGTAACCTTGCAACTGACTTGGTCTATCATCCACAATTATCTTTCCCCTTGACATGGAAGGCAGAAGATAATAGAGTAAGTGTTACATCTACTGCACTTCCAGGACAGGAGGAGAGTTTCTGGGGAGATGGAGAGAAGCAGCTCTGTGGAGGTATGGCCCCTACAAAATGCAGAATGGAGCTGTTTGTGAATGTGTCGATGAATGCTCTGCCGTTTGATGGTTATACAATGACTGGAAGGAATGAGGGAGGATTCTGGAGGGAAAGAGAAGGTATTTAAGCAGAAATAGGCTGGTCAGGGACTACATCTGCAGCATGCTATCACCCACACCGGACCCCCTACAATTCGCCTACCGACAGAACGACAGATGATGCAATAGCCACAGCTCTTCACACCGTCCTTACACAGCTAGAGAAGAAGGATTCTTATGTGAGAATGCTGCTCTTGGACTACAGTTCAGCATTCAACACCATAAATCCCTCCAGGCTCGACAAGAAGCTCAGAGACCTTGGCCTTCACCCTACCTTGTGTAGCTGGATCCTGGACTTCCTGTCAGATCACCAGTATCTGGTAAGAGTGGGCTCCCTCTCCTCTGCCCCTCTGATCCTCAACACAGATGCCCCTCAAAGTTGTGTCCCAAGCCCCCTCCTTTACTCTCTGTATTCCCATGACTGTGTCACCACCCACAGCTCCAATCTGCTAATTAAATTTGCTGACAACACTACACTGATTGGCCTAATCTCAAATAATAATGGAGCAGCCTACAGAGAAGAAGTCATCACCCTGAGACAGTGGTGTTAAGAAAACAACCTCTCCCTCAATGTTGCAAAAACAAAGGTGCTGGTTGTGGATTACAGGAGAAATGGAAATGGGCTAGCCCCTATTGACATCAATGGATCTGGGTTTGAGAGGGTGAACAGCTTTAAGTTCCTCAGCATAAACCTCACTGAGAATCTCACGTGGTCTGTACATACTGGCTGTGTGGTGAAAAAGGCACAACAGCACCTCTTTCACCTCAGAAGGTTGAAGAAGTTTGGTATTTGCCCCCAAATCCTAAGAACTTTCTACAGGGGCACAATTGAGAGCATCCTGACTGGCTGCATCTCTGCCTGGTATGGGAACTGTACTTCCCTTAATCGCAGGACCCTGCAGAGAGCGGTGCACACAGCCAACGCATCTGTAGATGTGAACTTCCCACTATTCTGGACATTTACAGAGACAGGTGTGTAAAAAGGGCCTGAAGGATCATTGGGGACCAGAATCACCCCGACCACAAACTGTTCCAGCTGCTACCATCCGGGAAATGGTACTGTAGCATAAAAGCCAGGACCAACAAGCTCTGGGACAGTTTCTTCCAGCAGGCCATCAGACTGCTTAATTCATGCTGTCACCACTGTATTTCTATGTTATATTGATTATCCTGTTGTACATATTATTATTACTGTAAATTGCACATTTAGACAGAGATATTTACTCCTCATGTAAGTAAATAAAGTCAATTCAATTGAATGTAAAGTAGAATGGATGTGAATGAAGGCTTTGTCCTCCACAGTGAATAGCTCACAGTTGAGGAAGGTGATATCATTAGAATAGATGAGAGACAGTTTGAGAAACTGAAATGTAATCAAGGAATCCACGGGATGTAGATGGGGTTATATCCTTGGAAATGGAAATAGAGGGTTCAAGAAAGGTAGGGAAGAATCCAAGGTGGATCATGAGAAGTCAAGAGTGGAAATTGGAGGATGGTTAATGATATTCCCCTAAATATGCTTCGGTCTTAAAGCATAGCCCAAAGCTTCCACTTGCTTGTCATTTTAATGATCCATTCAATTCTGAACTCTGTGCTTTCCCTTCTGCTCTTTTTGAATTGGCTCAATTAATCATTATGGAACAGTAGCCAACCCTTCTGTTTGGCAGTTTATAGCCTTTTAGGCTGAAAATTAAGTACAGCTATTTCAGAATTTATTACTGAACTCACTTTTGCAGACTGCTCTCATTGGTAAAAAAAAAAGCACTGTTCCATTTCATACCTTTTCTAATCTTTTGTTTTGATATTCGCTTGGCTTTGCTTCTAATTATCTCCCCTTTAATCTCTCTAGCCTTCCACCCTATTAGAAACCTTCCATTTTGTTTTCTCAACCTCTCTACTAACACTGCTTACTTAAGACTTACTACAGTTTTTTTCAGTTTTAATGAAAACCTATCAGAATGAGAACCAATTTTATTATCACTGACATATGTCTTGAAATTTATTGTTTTGCAGCAGCATTGTGCAAGACATTAAAATTACAGTTGTTACAAAATAAATAAAAAGTGCAAAGACGAATAGTGAGGTAGTGTTCATGGGTAAATGGACTATTCAGAGTTCTGATGGTGAAGGAGAAGGATCTTTTCATAAAATGTTGAGTGTATGTCTGCAGGCTCCTGAACCTCCTTCCCAATGGTAGTAATGCAATGAGGGCATGTCACAAGCTATTGTCTGGCATGGTGCGCGCAAGCAATATCAGAACCCAGATGTGGAGAAAATACAGATCTCCAATGTAGAAATGATGATGAGAGTTTATTCAAAGTAATTCCAAAAGAACATCAATAGCTCGGCTGAGCGACGCTGTGAGAAGTAACGTTCTCAGAAGTAGGACCCCAGGATTAGTGCTAATCAGGCATCCACTTAAATAATACAAGTGACGTGGAACCCCCCCAGGTCTATAAAAATAAATGCACAACTTTTACAGAAAGGACCAGGAGACTACATTACAAAGAGTAATTCACTCAGGAAAAACATAACGCTAAATGAATAAGGCTCTCATTAAATAACAATTAACCAATTCAGGTGTTCTAAAAACCTTGGAGCCCGATGCTCTCCAGTGCCCCTACAGGTGTGAAGAGCTCATTACAGTGCCCCCTTGCCTATGGCTTGCACTTGGTGGCTCAGGGAAACCTGAAAACTCAAAATCTAGGGATGAATGAAGAAGGAGGCAAAGAGAACTCAAGAGAGAGGCATGAGAAACCACAAGAGGGACCTCGAGAAGGAGGCCTGGGAAACCCTGAGGGGGACCTTGAGAGAGACCTGGGAAACCTTGAGAGGCAGGAAGACTTGGGGACCTTGAGAAGTAGCGAAACTTGGGAACCCTGAGAAACTGAGGGACCAGGCAAACTTGAGTGGAGACTGGGAACTTCGAGGGTAACCTCGTTAGGCCTGGGAAACTTTGAGAAGCAGAGAGATTGGGTACCTCGAGAAGCGAGAATGTGGAAAGTCCTTGGAGACCTTGGAAGGGCCATGCAAGACCTGGAAAACCTTGATGACCTTGTGAACCTCGGACACTTAGGCAAGGAAGCTTGGGCCGGGATGCTTAGGCAGGGAAAAAGCATTGAGACCCAAAATCTTGACCCTTTGAAAACCTGAAACTTGAAACCTAGGGAAGGATCTCACAGTGTTTTACTCTTCACTATTTTCCAGAGGCAATTAGGATACAAAAGGCTGTACTCTTAATTTTACAGATTGAGACAGCATAGACAGGCTCTTCTTATTGCTGAGCTAGCTGGCTCTCTGTAGATCTTTTTAATTTGTTACATGATAGTTTATTTTCACAGTCTGTGCCATAACTTCCATCAATAGGTTAAATCTATAAGACAGCTTGCTCTTCTTGATAGGGTTACTTTACTTTCGTGTTTGCACACTCCAACCAGGGATCAGCTTTTGGAACAGGGCACTCCAGGGTTGCCAACTCAAATTACTGTTTCAGGAGACACTTGTACATTGGAATGTTTGCTACGATTAGCATCACTCATCAGGACAGGCAGATGGGAATTATGTATTGTATAAGGTTAGCTGTTGGCATGTTAGCTTATTTCAATTATTCCCAATAGTGTCCTTCCAAGCATTGATTTGACATTTGACATTACTTGCAAGGAACAACATTAGGAAAGGGCAAGTTCTTCCAAAATTTACATTATTGACTTGAATGCTTTTTTGAATCAAATGAACTTTATCGTAAGGTTGCTTGAAGTGCTCAATTGTTGCAGACCTGAGTCATGGGATTCTGAAGCTGGGAACCTGGTTACTTATGACTTGAAAAGCTTGGACTGGAGACCAGAGAAGCTCGGAACATGGATTTGAGAAACTCAAAATGTAGGCTAGAGACACTCAGAACATAAACTTGAGAAACTCAGAACGTGGACTCGAGAATAGATGGCATTCTCACCTAAAGCCGACCGACATCAAAACACTGCTGTTAAAACTCCACAGGGTCCATTACTTGACGGGGTCCTCCTGTCATAATACGCGCTGGCAATATCGGAACTCAAGAGTGGAGGAATGAAAGAGTTTGATGTAGAGATGGCAACGACAATTTGTTTATTCATAGTAATTCCTAAAGAATATCGGTAGCTCGGCTAAATGACACTGCAAGAAGTAACATTCTCAAAACTAAGACCCCGGGATTAGTGCTAATCAGGTGTCCACTTAAATATTACAAGTAACACAGAATCCTTGAGTCTATAAAAATGAAGTTAACAACCTTAAACAGTAAAACACAAGGACACTGCATTATAATGAGCGAGTCGCTTAAGAAAAGCACAAGGAACTTTAAATGATTAAGAACTCTCAAAAAACAACAATTAATAATTCAGGCACTCCTAAAAACCTTGGCACTGAATACTCTCTGGCTTGAAGAGCTCATGACATCATATGAGTCACTGAAACAAAGTTTTTGAGTTTAATTTAGTCCACCAAATCTAACTGTTTTACATGAATACTGGCCCAATTTTATTTTATTCTCCTCCATTCCCATCAACATCCCCAGATTTTGTCAACCACCTGCAATGATGGCAATGTAAAGTGGCCAATTAATCTATCAATGGGCACATCTTTGGGATGTGTGAGGAAGAGGAGCACCTGGAGGAAATCCAAATGATCAAGGAAGAAGTTCAAGTAATGGCATTGCTAGTAGTGGGACAGTTGAGCTCATGACGGCTTGGACTCTCACTAATTAGGCCAAAGCTGGTACACTCAGGGGTTCCGTAAGACCATAAGAAATAAGACATAGGCCATTTGGCCCATCAAGTCTGCTTCACCATTTTATCATGGCTGATTTATTATACCTCCCAACCCCATTCTTGGGCCTTCTCCCTGTAACTTTTGAGACCCTGACTAATCATGAACCTATCAATGTCCGCTTTTAATATATTAAGTGTTTTGTCCTCCACAGCTGTCTGTGGCAATGAGTTCCACAGATTCACTACCCTTTGGCTAAAGAAATTTCCTCTCATCTCTGTTCTAAATGGATGTTCCTCTATTCTGAGGTTGTGCCCTAGACTCCTCCACTATAAGAAACATCCTCTCCACATTCACTCTATCTAGGCCTTTCAATATTCAAGAGGTTTCAATGACATCATCCCTCATTCTTCTAAACTCCAGAGAGTATAGGCCCAGGACTATTAAATGCTCCTCTTACATTAACCTTTTCATTCCCAGAATCATTCTTGCGAATCTCCTCTGGACCCTCTCCAATGCCAGCACATCTATTCTTTGATAAGAGGCCCAAAACTACTTACAGTGCTCCAATTGTGATTGTATCAGTGATTTATAAAGCCTCAGCATTATGTGCTTGCTTTTATATTCTATCCCTCTTGAAATAAATGCTAACATTGCATTTGCCTTCCTCACCACCAGTCTGAAAATTAACCTTTAGAGAATCCTGTATGAGGACCCCAAAGTCCTTTTGCAGCTCAGAATTCTGAATTTTCTCCATTTAGAAAATAATCTATGCCTTTATTCCTTCTGCCAAAGTACATAGCCATACAATTCCTTGCACTGTATTCCATCTGCCGCTTCTTTGTCCATTCTCCCAATCTGTCTAATTCCTTCTGCAGACTCCCTGCTTTCTCAACACTACCTGCCCCTCCACCCACCTTTGTATCATCCGCAAACTTGACCACAAATCCATCCATTCTTTCATCAATATCATTGACTTATAATGTGAAAAGAGGCAATCCCAACACCGATCCCTGCGGAATACCACTAGTCACTGGGAGTCAGTCAGAAAAGGCCCATTTTATTCCTACTCTTTGCTTCCTGTCAGTCAGCCAGTCTTCTATCCATGCTAATATCTTTCCAGTAATACCATGGGCTCTTGTTAAGCAGCTCCATATCTGGCACCTTGTCAAAGGCCTCCTGAAAATCCAAATATATAACATCCACTGACTCTCCTTTGTCCACCCCACCCTGCCTGTTATTTCTTTGAGGAATTCCAACAGATTTGTCAGGCAAGATTTATCTTTAAGAAAGCTATGTCATCTTTGGCCAATTTTATCAAGTGCCTCCAACTACCCTCAAACTTCATCCTTAATAATAGACTCCAATATCTTCCCAATCAGTGAAGTCAGGTTAACTGGACCATAATTTCCTCTGCTTCCCTTCTTTCTTAAAGACTGGAATGACATTTACAAATTTCCAGTCCTCTGGAACCATTCCAGAATCTAGTGCTTCTTGAAAGATCATTACTAATGCCTCCACAATCTCTTCAGAAGCCTAGAGTGTAGTCCAATTGGTCCAGGTGACTTATCACAACTTCCCAAGCACTTCTCCTTAGTAATATCAACTACACTTACTTCTGCCCCCTGACACTCTCGAATTTCTGGCATACCACTAGTGTCTTCCATGGCGAAGACACGGTAGCGTAGTGGTAGCACAGCACTTTACAGTACAGGTGACCCAGGTTCAATTCATGCTGCTGCTGCAAAGGGTTTCACGTCTCCCCGTGACAGTGTGCATTTCCTCCTGGAGCTCCAGCTTCCTCCCACAGTCCAAAGATATACCGGTTAGTAGGTTAATTTTGGTCATTGTAAATTGTCTCGTGGTTAGGCTAGGGCTCAATCGGGGGTTGCTGGGCACATGACTCGAAGGGCCAGAAGGGCCTACTCTGTGCTTTATCTCAATCAATAAATTAATAATATTAAATTCATCCATCATTTCTTGGTTCCCATTTATTACCTCTCCCGTGTCATTTCCCAGAGGTCCAATATCCCCTGTGGCCTTTCTTTTACTCTTTATATATCTGAAAGAACTTTTGTTGTCCTCTTTTATATTATTGACAAGCATACCTTCATATTTCGTTTTTTCTCACTTCCTGACTTTTTAAATTGCTTCCATTGTTTTTAAAAACTTCCCAATCCTCTAACATCCAACTAATTTTTGCTATATTTTATGCCCTTTCTTTTGCTTTTATGCTATCTTTGACCTCTCTTGTCAGCTATGGTTGTGCTGCCTTCTTTGGGATGAACCTTTCCTGTGCCTTTCGAATTGCTCCCAGAAATTCCAGCCTTTGCCGTTCTGCCATCATCCTTGCTCGTGTCCCCTTCCAATCAGCTTTGGCCAGCACCTCTATCACAGCTCAGTAATTCCCTTTACTCCACTGTAATAATGATATATCTGACTTTACCTTTTTCACCTCAAACTGCGGGGTGAATTCTAGCATATCATGATCACTGCTTCCTAAGGGTTCCTTTACCCTAAGCTCTTTAATCAAATATGTTTAATTACACAATACCCAATCCAAAACCTTAGTTCCTTAAGGTTGTTATAACTGGTGGTGGTAATGGGGACAAGCTCCCACTACCTATTAAATGGTCCCAATGGCATGCGTCGCAAATAGCCTTGACAACCAAATCCAGCTCCTGGACTTCACATGTGGCTTAACTGATCAGTTGATGGATGGCTGGTACCCCGGCAGGGGAGATAAAAGACGAGTCTGCTGAGACACCGGCAGACACGCCACTGAACGAGTGTTGTGCACCCACGGGGAGGTGGGGGCTTGGAGGATCGATTCGGGGAAATTGGTCCGAGGCTCACAGTGTGTGAAGGCAGGCCGGTGGGGGCTTGTGTGTGTGTGTCCATCCTCGCCTGGGTGACAAGTCCACCACAGAAGAACGGTCTAGCCGGGAACGGAAGGGTCATAATCGATGACCCCAACGGTACAACGGAACAAGAAGACGACGGAAGGTTTGCCTGCTGCAGCTGCTCATCTCTCGCTCTCTCTCTCTCTCTCTCTCTCTCTCTCTCTCTCTCTCTCTCTCTCTCTCTCTCTCTCTATCTCTCTCTCTCTCTCTCTCCAACGTCACAACAGCAACTACCTCAATCCAGACTGAACTGAACTCTGAATTATCCTATGTCTATTCATTTACCCCTAGACTACGATAGAGCTTGGTTTTGATTCTTATTTTTACACTTATGTATTTATCATTGCTAACCTGTTTTATATGTATATTTGCATTTTTGATACTGTATTACTTAGTTTACTAATAAACACCTTTAGTTACAGTACCACCAGACTCCAAGGTATCGTTCCATTTCTGCTGGTTTGGTAACCCGGTCACGGGGTATGTGACAAATTGGTAAATTGCTACTAAGCCTGGCAGAACTGCTTCTAATGATAGGAGAAGGGGCAAAGGCAGGTTACAGGAGCTTTAAAACCAGTCGCTTCAGGCAGATGGAGCTCATCAGCCATGTTTGGCAGCTCATCTCGGAGAAGGAAAGCTCTGATCTCAAAGCTCCGCTGCTTTGCGGCTATGCCCACTCATGGGGGAGGCTTTGGGAGTACACCCCGAGGGAAAATCCGGAACTGGAATCCCTAGGGCAGTCCTACATTGAGTTCAACAATAACTGGCAACTCCTGTGACACTGCTGGTACCAAACTGTATTGGTATCTGCTCTTTGTTTGAGTTCATCAGATGCATGAAGAGAGGGAGCTTGCTTGCTCTCCATATCGTGCTGCCCAGGCTGGCATATCTAGGTAGGTAGGAGGCAATATCCATGGTCAACTCTGACCGATGGAGGCCCTCATCTCACCTCACCCAATCCTGAATTTTCTTTCCCCTAGTGAGCTCAACTACAATCTGCTCTAAAAAAAGCATCCTGTAAGCATTCTACAACTTCTCTCTCTTTGTATCCAGCATAGGTGTGATTGAAATCCTCTGTGACTATCGTAATATATTTACATGCCTTTTCAATCTCCTGTTGTAACTTGTATCCTACTTCCTGGCTACTGTTCAGAAGCCTGCATATAACTTTCAACAGGGCCTTTTTTACCCTTGCAGTTTCTTAACTCTACCCACAAGCATTCTTCATCTTCCGATCCTATGTCGCCTTTTCTGAAGACTTGATTTGATCTTTTACTAAAAGGGCCACCCCGCACCCTCCGTCTACCTGCCTGTCCTTTTGATACAATATGTATCCTTGGATGTATCACCTTCTTTCAGCCACGACTCAGTGATACCCACATCAAACCAGCCAATCTCTAAATGCACTACGAGATTATCTTATTCCATATCCTGCCTGCAATCAAATATAACACCTTCATATCCTGCGTTCATCACCCTTTTTGAGCAGTGTCTTTGCCTATAGGAGCTGGGGTGAATCGGGTGTGGGTTAGTGGTAGTGGAAATGGGCAGTTTGCTGCTTCCAGGCATTCCCTGCTGCTAGCCACTATTCTCTCATTTCCATCCTTACCACTCCTTCCCCTGCATTCCATCTCACTTTTTTGGTCCTCCTCCAATTTTAGATGAACTTCTAACTACAAGACAACTTCCTCCCCTCATCGCTGATCATGCTAATAGCAAGGATTCAACTCCATGCACTGTAGGTAGGAATTTCTCTTCACTGCCTTACAGTTTCTTCACTTTGATTTGGGCAGCCTGCTAGAAGCAGGATGGTTCTAAACCTTTGGCATTCACAGCAAGGCTCAGTCAGAGGTGAGGATAGAAAATGTTGACATTTTTCTGCTCCAAGAGGTTCTAGTTCATTTTCATTATGTTCCTGATCTGTTTTCCACTGCAGACATGACTTGTATTGCTCTCATATTTTTAACTAATCTACCTTTAATGAGTTAATTCAATGTTTATCTTATAAAATTGCTTATGTTTTCTGTAATTCCACAATTAGTTTTGAACTTCAGTTTGGAAGATATGGATAATTCTTAATATGATGTTAAACTTTAACACACTCTTCAACCCTGAGGTTATGATGGACTTTCTTAGATTTTGTATCCACTAACTTGGACCCAAAGGACCTGTATAGTATAAGTGAGGGAAGCAAATGATAAATAACCCTGTTTCAACTTTGACCAACCAATATCAATTTTTTTCCCCTGCGAACAGTTACAGTGACAATGATGAGATGGTTGTGGGAGGTAGTGTGACACTGCATTGGGATTTCAGCTCATTCTGTGATCAGCTTTTTCAATGCTCAGGGAAAACAGTGCCACATGCTTATGCTTGAAGGAATTTCACCTTTTTGGGGCCAGGTTTTCTTCCTCACAGCCGGTGGTGATCTGATGGAGTAGATTAGCAGCCCATTATAGAATTTGGTTGGTCTTCATCCCAGTAACTTACATAACATGAAAGACAGGATTTTATTTGTATTAATGATAGTCGTTTGGTGGTTCAACACATACGTGCTTCATTATGTGTCACTAACACATACACCAGGATTATTCCAAACTGAAATAATCTGCTGGAGGAACTCACTGTGTTGAGCAGCATCTGTGAAGGGGAAAGGAATTGCCATTGTTTTGGGTCAAAACCTTGCATCAGAAGGTCCAGAGAACGTTCACAAGAATGATCCTGGGAATGAAAGGGTTAACATATGAGGAGAGTTTGGTGCCTCTGGGCTCATACTCATTAGAGTTTAGAAGAATGAGAGGGAAGGATCTCAATGAAACCAACCAAATAGTGAAAGGCCCAGATAGAGTGGACATGGAGAGGATGTTTCCTGTAGTCGGGGAGTCTAGGATGAGAGGACGCAGCCTCAGAATAGGATGTCTCATTAGAAGAGAAATGAGGAAGAATTTCTTTAAGCAGAAAGTGGTGAATCTGTGGAATTCATTGCCATAGATAGCTGTAGAGCCCAAATTATTGAGTATACTTAAACCAGAGGTTGATAAGTTCTTGATTAATAATCACGTGGAAGGAAGAAGGCAGGTGAATGGGGTGAGGAAGGATAACAAAAATCAGCCATGTGGATAAATGCCAGTACCAAATTAGATTCTTAAAATTTGAAAGGAATGTTGGCTCAGCTGTAGATTGGACAGTAACTGAGTCCATCAAAGTTGAAGGGAAACGATCTCTGATTGACATTTGCTGAAATTCCTTATGCTTTAAGCATTATGCTCAGGTTGATTGACAATATGGGATTGAAGATTTTCAGAGAAGCCTCACTCTGATGGAAGAGCAATGAGAGTTTCAGTTACAAGTGTTGATCTTCCGGCAAAGTAACAGAACAGAGTCTTGTACAGGTGCCAGATTTGGAAAAGGGAGCTAGCAGCAAGGGACAGAACAGGGTTCTTCACAGGACAAGGGAAAATCTGCAGATGCTGGAAGTCCAAGCAATACACGCAAAATACTCAAGGAACTCAGCAAGCCAGGGAGCATCAATGTAAAAGAGAAAATAGGTGACGTTTTGGGCTGAGACCCTACATCAGGACTGGAGAAAAAGGATGAGAGGTAAGATTAAGAAGGTGGGGGAGGGGAGAAATAAAGATAGAACATAGAACAATACAGTACAGTGTAGGCCCTTCAGCCCGCAATGTTGTGCCGACCCTTAAACCCTGCCTCCCATATACCCCCCCACCTTAAATTCCTCCATATACCTGTCTAGTAGTCTCTTAAATTTCACTAGTGTATCTGCCTCCACCACTGACTCAGGCAGTGCATTCCACGCACCAACCACTCTCTGAGTGAAAAACCTTCCTCTAATATCCCCCTTGAACTTCCCTCCCCTTACCTTAAAGCCATTTCCTCTTGTATTGAGCAGTGGTGCCCTGGGGAAGAGGCGCTGGCTGTCCACTCTGTCTATTCCTCTTAATATCTTGTACACCTCTATCATGTCTCCTCTCATCCTCCTTCTCTCTAGAGAGTAAAGCCCTATCTCCCTTAATCTCAGAAGACGATTGGTGAAAGAGATAAAGCTTTTGAGAAGAGGGAATCTGACAAGAGAGGACAGAAGGCCATGGAAGAAGGGGAAGGGGGAGGAGCACCAGAGGGAAGTGATGGGAAGATAAGGCGAGAGAGGGAAATGAGAATGGGGCATGGTGAAGGAGGGGAGCAATTACCGGAAGTTTGGAAATCAATGTTCATGCCATCAGGTTGGAGGCTACCCAGACAAAATTTAAGATGTTGATCCCCCAACCTGAGTGTGGCCTCATCACAGCAGTAGAGGAGGCCCTGGGCTGACATGTTGCAATGGGAATGGGAAATGGAGTTAAAATGGATGGCCACTGGGAGATCCTGCTCTTTCTGGCAGATGGTGTGTGGGTGCTTGGCAAAGCTGTCTCCCAATCTACGTCGGGTCTCATCGACATACAGGAGGCCACACTGGGAGCACCAGATATGGTAGATGACCCCAAAAGACTCACAGGTGAAGCGTCGCCTCACCTGGGACGACTGTTCGGGGCTTGAATGGTAATAAGGGAGGAGGTGTAGGGGCAGTTGTAGTACTTGTTCTGCTTGCAAGGGTAAGTGTCAGGAGGGAGATCAGTGGGGAGGGACAAGTGGATAAAGGAGTCGCACAGGGAGCAATCCCTGTGGAAAGCAGAAAGTCGGGGTGGGGGAAACAGATGTGCTTAGTAGTGGGATCCCATTGGAGATGGTGGAAGTTTTATGGAGAATTATATGTTGGACTTGGAGGCTGAGGTGGTAGATGAGGATGAGGGAAAATTGGGTGAGAACAGATGTGCACGAAATGGAAGAGATGTGGGTGAGGGCAGCATTGATGTTGGAAGGAGGGAAGTCCCTTTTTTTAAAGAAGGAGGACATCTCATTTGTTCTGGAATGAAAAGCCGATGTGGCAGAGACAGAGGAATTAAGAGAAGGGGATGGCAGTTTTACAAGTAGCAGGGTGGGAAAAGGTATAGCCCAGGTAGCTGTGAGAGTCAGTGGGTTTATAAAAGATATCAGGAGTTAAGCTGTCTCCAGAGATAGACAGAGAGATGAAGAAAGGAGAGGGAAGTGTCAAAAATAGACTAGGTAAATTTGAGGGTAGGGTGGAAGTTCAAGGCAAAGTTGATGAAGTCAATGAGCTCGGTGTGGGTGCAGGAAGCAGCACCAATGCAGTCGTTGATGTAGTGTAGGAATAGTTGGGAAGTGATAACTGTGTAGGCTTGGAAAATAGACTGCTACATGTACTGCAGATAAGAGGGTGCTGTAGTAGTCTGGCGGACTGACCTCTTCCTTGCTGAGGCCAGGCGACAACTCTCAGACACCTCCTCTTACCTATGCCTTGAACAGGACTTTACTATGGAGCATCAGGCCATTGTCTCCCACACACCATTACTGACCTTATTAACTCTGGGGATCTCCCATCCTTGCCAACAACCTCACAGATCCCTCCCGTTCCTATCCTCTACCCAAGATCCACAAAACTGCCTGTCCAGGTAGACCAAGTGTTTCCACTTGTCCCTGCCTCACCAAACTCATATCTGTATACCCTGACTCAGTTTTATCCCCCGGTTCAGACCCTTGCTACCTACATCTGTGACGCTTCACACACTCCTGATCTTTTCAGTGATTTCAGGTTCCCTGGCCCTGATCATCCTAATTTCGCTATGGATATCTAGTCTCTATACACCTCCACCCCCTAATAAGGAAGGCCTCAAAGCTCTCCATTTCTTTCTGGACACCAGACCCAACCAGTTCCCCTCCACCACCGTTCTTGTCCATCTGGTGAACTGGTCCTCTTTCTCAATAATTTCTCTTTTGCCTCCTCCCACTTCCATCATGGGTCCCAGCAATGCCTGCCTTTTTGTTGGCTACTTGGAACAGTCAATGGTCCAAGCCCACACTGGTATAATTCCCCAACTTTTCCTGTGTTACATCGATGACTGCATTGATGCTGCTTCCTGCACCCACATGGACCTCGTTGACTTCATCAACTTTGCCTCCAACTTCCACCCTGCCCTCAAATTTACCTGGTCCATTTCCAACACCTCCGTCCCATTTCTCAATATCTCTGTCTCTGTCTCTGGAGACAGATTACTTACTGACTCTGTCTCTGGAGACAGATTACTTACTGACTCTCACAGCTACCTGGACTATACCTCTTCATACCCTGTTACTTGTAAAAACGCCATCCCCTTCTTTCAATTCTTACATCTCCGCCGCATTTGCTCTCAGGATGAGGCTTTTCATTCCAGAAGTGCTATATCTTGTCCATTGCTTCTTGCAGAAGCTATATGGTAAGAGAATTGCTCAGATCTTCTCTCCATTTCCTTTTCCACTGCTGTTTTCAGAACTTGTCCTGTTCAGCATATTTCCGAATATTCTTGTATTTCTAATGGAATGCCTAGTAATTTGCTGAACACATCTGACTTCAGGACACATCAAAACAAACAAAGTCAGAAAACATATCCTGCAGTTTAGATAACTTCAGAACTGGCATTGGGAAATGCAAAGATAATGTTCATTAATTTCTTACGTTTCTCTGATTGTGTTTTTTTGGTAGCCAAGGTTCCACTGATTGGCTCTTAGTGGTAAAATAAAGACCAATTTCTGGACCATAATGCCCCAAAAATGGGTGGCAGCAGGTCGAACTCTTCTCAAGACGTGTTTGTTGATTACTGTTGTAGAGATGAGCATAGTGGGCTGATCTTCATTAATTAAATTATTTAAAATACATCCAAGTTATCTGATGCGTCAGCTTCCTTTGTCACACAGGATATTTAGTTGTATGCAGCGACACCTAGTGGGAACGTAACAATGTAGCATTCAAACAGCTAAACTTCTATAGTTTAAACACAGACCACACTAAAAGGAATTTTTCTTCACTTTTTGGGAAGGACCAGCTCTGCTGGTCAGTATACCGAGCAAAAATAAGTGAAATTCTCTCTTTGATGGGAGATAAAATGATAAATGTTACATACATTTGAAGGAAGAAGGTCATTGAAAGAGTTTTGAATTAAATCAGTAACAGATTAGTTTACTGCCAATGTTGTGGTTAAGTTACAACAAAAAAAGAGAGACCCAGAATCAGAAATAATAGGAATGGAAAAGACTTTAGAGAATGGCCACAGAAAATATAACACACAGTTTTGAAGTTAGAGTTCAGAGAACAGAAGGAAATACTGACAATGGTTATTTAATTAATTTCAGGTAAAATTATGGAATCAGAGTCAGGTTTATTATCACAGTTTTATATGACATGAACTTTATCGTTTTGCAGCCGCAGTACAATGCAAGCATGTAAATTTAATATAAATTACAAATTAAATAAATAATGTTGAAAAAGAAAGGAACGACCAGGTAGTGTTCACTGACCACTCAGAAATCTGATGGCAGAGGGTAAGAAGATGTTCCTAAGTTGTTGTATGTGGTTCTTCAGGCTCCTGTATCTCCTTCCTGATGGTAGTAATTAGAAGAGGGCACGTCGCAGATGGTGAAGGTCCTTAGTGATGGATGCCGCCTTGTTGAGGCACCACATCCTAAAGACGTCCTCAATTATAAGAGAGTGTTGTGTGTGTGTGATGGAGATGGCTGTGTCAACAAATTTCTGCAGCCTCTTGCCATCCTGTGCATTGGAGACTCTTCACTGAGTTATGATGCAACCAGTCAGAATGATCTTCACCATATATCTAAAGAAATTTGAAAGTATCTTTGGAGACATACCAAATCTCTACAAACTCCCAGTGAAGTTATTATGGTGATGTAACATATTCTGAAACATAGAAAACTTACAGCACAATACAGGCTCTTCAGCCCACAAAGTCGTGCTGAACTTGTCCTTACCTTAGAATTACCTAAGCTTACCTATAGTCCTTTATTTTTCTAAGCTCCATGTCTCCATCCAGGAGTCTCTTAAAAGACCTTATTGTTTCTGCCTCCACCACTGCTACCGGCAGCCATTCCACGCATTCACCACTCTCTGCGTAAAAAAATAACCCCTGACATTTCCTCTGTACCTACTTCCAAGCACCTTAAACCTGTGTCCTCTTGTGCTAGCTATTTCAGCCCTTGGAAAAAGCTTCTGACTATCCACACGATCAATGCCTCTCATTATCTTGTACACCTCTATCAGGTCTCCTCTCATCCTCTGTTGGTCCAAGGAGAAAAGGCCGAGTTCACTCAACCTATTCTCATAAGGCATGCTCCCCAATCCAGACACAAGCCTTGTAAATCTCCTCTGCACCCTTTCTATGGTTTCCACATCCTTCCTGTAGTGAGGCGACTAGAATTGAGCACAGTACTCCAAGTGGAGTATATAGCTGCAACATTACTTCTCGGCTCTTAAACTCAATCCCACGATTGATGAAGGCCAATACTCTTAACTACAGAGTCAACCTGCGTAGCAGCTTTGAGTGTCCTATGGACTTGGACCCCAAGATCCCTCTGGTCCTCCACACTGCCAAGAGTCTTGCCATTAATGCTATATTCTGCCATCATATTTGACCTACCAAAATGAACCACCTCACACTTATCTGGGTTGAACTCCATCTACCACTTCTCAGCCCAATTTTGCATCCTATCAACGTCCCGCTGTAACCTCTGACAGCCCTCCACACTATCCACAACACCGCCAACCTTTGTGTCATCAGCAAATTTACTAACCCATCCCTTCACTTCCTCATCCAGAGTCATTTATACAAATCAGAAAGAGTAGGGGTCCCAGAAAAGATCCCTGAGGAACACCACTAGTCACCGGCCTCCATGCAGAATATGACCTGTCTACAGCCACTCTTTGCCTTCTGTGGGCAAGCCAATTCTGGATCCACAAAGCAATGACCCCTTAGATCCCATGCCTCCTTACTTTCTCAATAAGTCTTGCATGGGGCAACTTTCAAATGCCTTGCTAAAATCCATATACATTACATCTACTGGTCTTCCTTCATGAATGTGTTTAGTCACATCCTCAAAAAATTCAATCAGGCTTGTAAGGTATTTGACAAAGCCATACTGGCTATTCCTAATCATATTATTCCTTTCCAAAGTTCATAAATCCTGCCTCTCAGGATCTTCTCCATCATCTAACCAACCACTGAAGTAAGATGAATTACAGAAGAACAGGCAAAATAAGGTGGAGAATATCCCAGGGTCTGACAAGGTATCTCCTCAGACCTTGTGGAACTAGTGCAGAAATTGCAGTAGTCCTGACAGAAATATGTATGTATATATATTTGTTAGGTAGGGCATGATTAGAGATAGTCAAGATGTCTTTGTGTGGGGTAGGTTGTGTTCTTGGAGGTTACCAGCAAAGTAGATGAAGGAAAGACAGTTGTCTACATGGACTTCAGTAAAGCCTTTGACAAGGTCTTGCATGGGAGTCTGATCCGTCACTCGGCATTCAGGATGAGGTAATAAATTGGATTTGACATTGACATTGTGGGAGAAGACTGAGAGTGGTAGTAGATTGTTGTTTCTTTTGTAATTAGTGGTGTGCCACTGGGAGTGGTGATGGGTCTGTTGTTTGTCATCTATGTCAATGATGTGATAAACTGGATCAGAAAAATTGACCTCAAACATTTTTTTCTGCAATTTTACCTTCTAACATTTTCAGCTATTTCTATTTTTAATGCACAAGTGTCGAGATAATGAAAGTAAAAGGTTTATTGTGAAAGGATAACTAAGGCATAAAATGTTGTGGAGGTAGGGAAAAGGGTCTTAGTGATGGACAAATCAAACAGAATTTCAAGATTATAAACAGCCTGAAGTAAAATGGAAATGACAACAAGAGTTATAATCTCTCTACAGAAGTTTCATAGCAAATCTTAAATACAGTGGTTTTAGTTATGTTTAGCTTTATAAAGTCTTGGCTCAAATGAGACTCAAGACCTGATGAAACATGAGGTGGAGCTGATATAATCAGTGTGTATTTGAATCCTTTCTCCTCTGTCTCAGCAATAGTACTGTATTTTATTTTTTTCAAGCAACACCCATGGACCAGTTGTAGTACCCTCATGTGGACAATAGTCTTGTGAGTTTCAGTCCCACTTTGTTTCATTGCATTATCAGTCTTCGACCTTTCAGTTTGAATATTCTGAGGACGTATTGCCTATACACCAAACTGACAGCATGTCGTAGTCCTGCAATCTGTACTACCAGGAAAAACAAGAGCAGCAACGTCTCCCAGGTGTTATATTACTTCCAACAATCCTGCAACATTATAGGTTAAAATCCTGGAATATCTTGCTTAATTTAATCTTTAGGGGGTGCCACATGCACAAAATACCACTATTACCTATGATTCAGGCCTACTGGAAATGGGCATTATAAACAGACAAGGCAACATCATACATAAGCCGTTATATCATTTTTTTTTATTGCAAAGCACCTTCAACTGATTTAATTATCCAAGAAACAAGCCCTGAGATTCACTCTCTGTCCAAGAAGTAGGTGAAAGAAAACTCCAGAATAATGATCAGATTTAGACCTTGTTTATTAATCGTTGTTGACGAAAAGTTATTCGTCATCTCCAAAAAGAAGAGCTCTTGGTCATCTTGTTTGTAACTTGGCTGGCATGTTGGGAAAAATTAGCTTTGAACGACAGTATAGTCCAGGCCTTTGGCCCACAATTCTCTGAATAGTCCACTGTCCTGGCACTGAAGAGGGGAACAGTAACCTACCTCAGGGACTACTGTCCAATGGCACTGACTTCAACAATAATGAAGTACTTTGAGTGGCTGGTTATGGATCACATTAAATCCCATCTCCCTGCTACATTGGACCTTTTCCAGTTTGCTTATCACCCAAATCTGTCCACTGATGATGCCACTCCATTCCAACCTGTCCCACCTGGAAAATGGTGCCACATATTTATTAGTGGGATACAGTGCAGAATAGGCTGTTCTACCCGCTCCAGCCACTTTGCCCAACAATCCCCAATCTAACCCTAGCCAAATCATGGGACAGTTTACAATAACAATTTAACCTGCCAACCAGTATGTCTTCGGACTGTGAGAGGAAACCCACTCGGTCATGGAGAGAATGTACAAACTCCTATCAAGGGGGCGGTGGGAACCACTACACTACCAGGCCAGGATGCCTTTTATTGATTTCACCCAGCATTTAATATGATCATCCCTCAGAAGCTGGTGGGTAAACTGTCCTCACTGGGTCTCAACACCTCTCTCTGTATTGGATACTGGGCTTCTTGGCAGAAAGGCCACAATCATACTGTGTTGGCGGAAACATCTCTAGCTCCATCACGCTGAGCACCAGTGCTGCGTGCAGTTCACTCTGTTGATGAACAACTGTACTGCTGAATCCAGTTCAAATCGAATCATCAAGTTTGCTGATGACACAACAGTGGTTTCCCTCGTCAACGATGAGAAGGCATACGGAGAGCAGGTAGAGCTGTTGGTAGAATGGTGTAAGCACAACAACTTGAGTCTCAATGTGGACAAGACCCAAGAGATGGATGTGGACTTTTTGGGAGGTGCACATTGACCACTCCTCACTGCTCATCCAAGTTTCTGGGAGTACACATAATGCACAACTTCACCTGGTCCCACACCATTACCTCTTTGGTTAAGAAAGCACAGCAGCATCTACGCTTCCTGAGGAGATTGAGGTGAGTAAGGCATTCCCCCCCCCCAATCACTAACCAATTTTTTTTTTTACAGGAGCACCATTGACAGCGTCCTGACCAGCTGCATCACTGTCTGGTACAGGAATTGCAAGGCAGCTGACCACAAGTCTACAAAGGATTGCGAGGACTGTTGAGAGGATCATTGGGGTCTCTGTTCCACCCATCAGAGATATTTATCAGGAACACAGCGTATGCAGGACCCTTAGCTTTGTCAATGATCCCACCTATCTGTCCCTCAATCTCTCTGACCCCACCATCGAGCGGCATTTGGACTGGAACTGTCAGGATGGGAAACAGCTGCTTCCCCTGGGCTGTAAGACTACTGAACTTCCTGCCACCTCCCAGGAATCATCATGCATGAAGTGCCAGTAGCATTATACTGTTTACTTTTTAACTTGTGTTGTAAGTGCACCTTATTATTTATTAATTTACTAGTGGTAATATTACTTTGAGCTATGTGTGTGAGTTACATGTACTGTATTGTGCACCTTGGTCTGGAGGAATGCTGTTTAATTTGACAATATACATGTGTCTGGTTGAATATAAACTGAACTTGAACTTGATGTTGCCCTGATCTTATACCCTACTCTGTGATCAATCTATCTCCTTCCTCCTACCATTTTTCTATTATCTGTGTGCCTATCTAAGAGTTTCTTAAATGACCCTAATGTATCTGCCTCCACCATCATCTCTGGCAGGGTGTTCCCCATATCCACCACTTTCAGTGTTAAAAAAACTACCTCTGACATCCCCCTAACACTTTCCTCCAATCACCATCAAAGCAAACGAGATTGGTAAATGTAATATACTTTAGCGTGTCAAGGATCTAACAAATACAGAGCCATCTCTGGGACAAAATGATTCCGGTAATTTCAGTCATTGCAATTTAGCTCAGTTGGAGAAATTACCACATGCCGATTTTGCAAATCTTTTGGGGTTAAAATACTGAATTACCAGTGGCTGTTAGACAGCTCATTCTGCAATGCAGCAAAAGCAAGGGCAAACAAAGGCATTTTGTATGAGAAAGAATATTTGCAGGCTATTAAATGTAATGAATAATTAAGAACAATCAAATACCCGTTACCAACTGTCCTTAGTCATCCCTAGGAAAAGCATTACTTTGCCACTTGATAAAAAACATTTGTGCAATCAGAATGCCATAAAGTCAAAAATATATAAAATAAAGTCTAGAGCAAAAGATATTTATATTATGCTTTTCTTAACATCCAATGATGTACTTTTGAAATTGTAGTTATAGTGAAATGTAAATGATTGCAACACACACAGAAGCAAAGGGACAATGGCCAATGTGGCACAATAAAACACCAAATAGTGCTCCAGTGACCAGGTTCAATCGTGACTTTGGAAGTTATTAATGTGAAGTTTGTACATTCTCCCATTAATTCTGTGGGTTTACAAGTTTCCTTCCATACCATTTAAACATTATAAACCATTCATCCCTATTTCAATCACATAGTTATAAGTAACTAACCTGCTGCAGGCACAAATATTAGCGGTAGGGTGTACAAGTTTTAAAAAAAAATCAATTGCTTTGATTTATAAAATATTATAATAAAGCTCAGAAAAAACTGAGATGAGCAGAAACAAGATACTGCATCAAAACAAATTCTACTCTCAAGCAAACTAAATAATGTTAAAGCACTGATGCAAATAATGGAATTAAGAAAAAACAAAATTTTATTAGATTCACTAGCAAAATGAGGTCCAGGTTCTGGATGAAAACATTTAAGGAATTAGTTATCGTTGAGATTTTACTTAATCATTCCATTGGGAGGAAGTGGATAAAGAGGTGGTATGTGGATTGAGTATAATATTCATCAAATAATTACAATGAGATGATTTTCAATTGTCATTGGCACAGTGGATTCAGTATCTAATCTCTACCCAAAATGTGTTGGCCAATAAGGAAAATGCATCATAAAACACACATTCTTAACAACACAAGATACTGTGAATTCATTGCAAGAGTTCTCAGTGAAAAAAAACACCTTTTTTTTCACAGCCAATAATAAAGATATTCATTTTTTAAAATGATGAAAGGACTCATTTCTAGATAAATAGAACCGCGTAAGATTTGTTCTCAAAGGCAGGAAATTGAGATCTGAGACAATAACGATCTTGCAACTCCTCAAATCTGTTCGAGCAGGTGTCCAAACTACAGGTCTTGTTGAGGTTCTGCTTCTGATTTCAAACCACCTCAGGGTTGCTTCACAGGAAAAGCCACTGATTAACGTTTCTTCCAAGTGAACTTCCTGCGCGCTCCCTCCTGACCAGGCTTCTTCCGCTCTCTCACACGAGGATCAGGAGTCAACAAGCCAGCTGCAAGAAGTTGAAATGAAAGTGAATGCAAAAGGTTAACTTTTAACTTACAATTAAAATGTTGTAGCTGGGGGTAAAACTATAATGTTCATTGGTTCAATTACAGTTACATTCTTAAATAAGTTACAAATTTGAATTCTTGATGACAAAACAAATCCCCATAAAAATTATTTCAATTATACATCAGTTGATACCAAAGCCAGGATTAAAATTCGCACCATATATAAATTAATTCCTTTGTTTAAAAGTACACAGTCATGTTGGTGGCAAAATAATTTATCTCTATGTCAGGAATAAGCTTTTATATTTTTTGTTAAATGGAGCTCCAACAATACAGCTTGTTTAGTGTTTATGATATAAATAATCTGGCAAGCTCTATGGCAATATTTGCTTGAAACAGGTTACCATTATTTAAATATTAATGCAATGCACCTTCAAACTTTAGATGCTACCAACAGAATCAGAAAAAAAGATAATAAAGAAATTGAAATTGATATCTGGTTTGTGGTTGTTCATTTCTTTTCCTCAAGCTCTCATTTTACTCAACAAAGTAAATATAGATATATCTGTTCAAAGAACACAGGATAAAGGAATCCTGCAGTGAAACACCTGTACTTTCCAGCTGGAGATTTAAAATTTGACCTTGATTTGAAAGGTGAAACTGAGTTATACATTATTTTTGATGTTAAGCTGATATTCCAGTACCTTGCCTCATTGATTCCATTTCTTTCTCCGTGATGAAGCTAAGCAGAGCCCTTGATGTAGCCAAACGAATAGCTCCTGCTTGTGAGGATACCCCACCTGCGTGTACTGTACAGTCCATATCATGCATCCCTAATCGATCCAGGTACTGGAAAGGGAACATCAGCTGTTCTCTGAAAATTCACAGGAGAAAAAATTGTTAACTTACAATAGTGTCGTTTTCTTGCAACGTTATTCTTGGTGATACGGGTGTTACAATGTGGTGCAAATGGTCAAAATGCGCAAAAGTGCTCTGTGTAGATGTGCTCATTGATGGGGAGGGCTTTAACCGTGATTAACTGGGCCATATACATTACTTTCTGTAGGATTCTCAGTGATGCAGCCAGTCAATATACACTCCACTAAACATCTATAGAAATTTGTCAAAGTTTTAGATGTCATGCCAAATCTTCACAAACTTCTAAGGAAGTAGAGGCGTGCTGTGCTTTTAGTATAATTGCACTTAGGTGCTTGGTCTGAACTGATAACACCAAGGAATTTAAAGTTGCTTACCCTCTCCACCTCTGATCCCCTGAAGGACCTCTAGTTTACTCCTCCTCAAGTCAATAATCAGCTAATGGGCTTGTTGACATTGAGTGAGAGGCTGATGTGACACCACAAAGCCAGATTTTCAATCTCCCTGCTGATTCATCACCACCTTTGTTTGATCTGGCCTACAACAGTAGTGTCATCAACAAACTTAAATGTGGCATTGGAGCTTTGCTTAACCACACTGCCATAGTGTAAAGCAAGTAGAGCAGGGGGGCTAAACACACAGCCTTGTGATGCATTTGCAATTTTACATACGAGGTACAAGAGAAACGTGACTTTTAAAATGTGAATGATGCACACACTAGATGTAAGGTCCCCTGTAGCACAGATTATAGTAAGTTAGCTGTTCTCAAAACTGTACATCAAACATACCATACTTTCCAGGTAATATACTATTAACCGAAAGCTTGAATGCCATCTTTTGAGCTTTAAAAAAATGTGAATCAATGGACTTAAGCAATGAATGTCTGTTTTTTTTTTTTGCTATGATTGTTTTGATTATCCTGTGATTTAATACTATGGAATAATATCCTTGTGGTTGACCGCTGAAGATCCTCATGTTTCATCCATGAATGAATAGTTGTGGGAACTTATCATTCCAAACTGGATTTCTTGGGGAAGACTAAAAGACTCTTGGATATGATAATTTTGGGGCAAATCTCATTTCTTCAGTATTCTTCAAACATTAACAGAAGGTGGGCTAAGAATTAATTCCTTATCTCTAAAATGCCTTTTCCCATGAAACACGCCTCTTGGCATCTGAAATCTTAAGCTATTCTCAGTACCAAATGCACTTAAATCTATTTTTCATCACACAGAATGTAAAATAATTACATAGATTGAAAATATGTGAGAAAGTACATAGAATTCTAAATCATTATATTTCACTCAGTAATATATTTACGAACCAGGCAATTTTTAAGTTAGTAAATGCAGTGATAAAACTAGTCTAATCTGCAATAATCCAGATTTATTTTCCTGTGCTACTGTACACTTAAATTAAATCTATTGAATTTTATTGATTGAAAATTATTCATTGTAACCAAAATGGTTCATACTTACAAATAACACAAGACTAGTTGAGCCCCTGCCTCACTATGCCAAAGACCAGGGTTCAAACCCAACATGGGTGCTGTCTTTGTAGTATTTGTACATTTTCTCTGTGACTATGTGGGTTTCCTCCCACATCCCAAACCCCTGCAGGTTGATAGGTTAATTCACCATTGAAAATTGTTCCTAGTTTACAGATGAGTGTAGAAACTAAAGGATAGTCTAAAATGAGTAGTTGATGCATGGCTTTGGTGGGTTTCCACACTTAAACTGACTCTAAGCCACACGCTTTGAATTTTTCAAATCTCTTTATTCAACTTCATCCATTAGAAAAGATTTACAATTTTGACTAACTCTTCAATTCTTCAGATCCTTGCAGAAGGATGTAATTGCATAATTCTATTTCAAAACAATATGATTACCTTTCTTGTAGTGATGGAAAATACTGCAAATAATCCATCCCATTCACTGTAATTTTGCCGCTTCCTCGGTCTCGAACTACAACTACTGCTTTTGCTGTTTTTCTTCGAGCTAAAGTTAAGAAAAATAATGATTAACAACTGCATTGATCTTCTTTTTAACAAATACTATATCTAAAAGAAAACACTTCTATAAACAGCTGCAAATTCACCCATATTTACTTATGAAGTAGATGAACTCTTCTGGTTTTTAACATTACAATGAAGTTTTCAAAAGTTAGCAGGGGCAATATTCTTCAGTAAGAGATTCCATAAACCACAACTGAATTCATGGTACAAATTTTACTATCTATCAAATTTCCAACAGATTTTAAAGTGACAAGGATTTTTACTTCCCCTTTCCCTTTCTCCATTCCTTCATTTAATCTTGGCTCACCTCCTCTTCAATCTTCCCACTGAAATTCTCCCTGAACCCATTCCTCCCCTCTAGTTTGTTCCTACCCATTACATCATTTCTTCCCTACCTTTTTAAAATATCCTTTTGCTACCGTTTCCTACACTTCGCTTACCTCCTCTTCCATCACACCTATTTTCCTTTCACTTTTATCTTCCCTTGTACTCCCCTTCCTTTATCATCTTGCTTTGTTGCCTCTTCCTCCTCTCTCTCTCCTGCTTTGTTTGTATCTTTCATTGTCCTTTATTTCTTTCCCCGCACAGGACATTATCTAAATCACCAAGGCTATTCACCCTGAAAGTACCACTTAGTTTAGATACCCAGTATGTCATGCCCTGGGAAATAGATGTAAAACTTGACACACGATATGAAGACATAATTTCTATTAAACAACCTTTAAAGCCATGTTCATCGTAATCCACTCCCAGAATCAGATTTATTGTCCCTAACATTTGCTGTGAAATTACAGTAAGTCCTACAAATAAATAAATAAAGCAAACTAGGAATAACAAGGTAGTGCTTAAAGGTTCATGGGCTGTTTAGAAATCTGATGATGGAGAGGAAGTAGTAGTTTGTAGTATCATTACACATCAAAAATCTTCAAATTGTTCTAATTGGATTATGGATTGAAAACATGACATCATAGATTTTCAATCCCTTTGCTAACATGTCTGTAAAACTAGGGAATTGAACTGTGGTGTAAAATAAATTGCAGTACTTTCTACAATAGTGCACACATTAAAACATTCAGTCCTATTGCATCAAGCATGGAACAGTGATGTCAATTGACTTGCAAGATTTAATTGATGTCACAACTGCACAACTGGCAGAATATAGCATTAATGGTAAGAGTCTTGGTAGTGTGGAGGATCAGAGGGATCTTGGGGTCCAAGTCCATAGAACACTCAAAGCAGCTGCGCAGGTTGACTCTGTGGTTAAGAAGGCATACAGTGCATTGGCCTTCATCAATTGTAGGATTGAGTTTAAGAGCCAAGAAGTAATGTTGCAGCTAAATAGGACCCTGGTCAGACCCCACTTGGAGTACTGTGCTCAATTCTGGTCACCTCATTACAGGAAGGATGTGGAAACCATAGAAAGGGTGCAAAGGAGATTTACAAGGATGTTGCCTGGATTGGGGAGCATGCCTTATGAGAATAGGTTGAGTGAACTTGGCCTTTTCTCCTTGGAATGACGGGGGATGAGAGGTGACCTGATAGAGGTGTTCAAGATAATGAGAGGCATTGATCGTGTGGATAGTCAGAGGCTTTTCCCCATGGCTGAAATGGCTAGCATGGGAGGGCATAGTTTTAAGCTGCTTGGAAGTAGGTACAGAGGAGATGTCAGGGGTAAGTTTCTTTTTACGCAGAGATTGGTGAGTACGTGGAATGAGCTGCTGACGGCAGCGGTGGAGGCGGAAACGATAGGGTCTTTTAAGAGACTTCTGGATGGATACATGGAACTTAGAAAAATAGAGGGCTATGGGTAAAGCCTAGGTAGTTCTAAGTTAGGGACATATTTGGCACAGCTTTGTGGGCCGAAGGGCCTGTATTGTGCTGCAGGTTTTCTATGTTAACTGTTTTTGCTGTATTGGGGCAGATGAGTAGAAAGCATATAGGAAACCTGGTCTCAGCTGAAGAAACAGTCACGCTGAAGCAATACTAGGAAGTTTGCACTTTTACTTATTTTGCCACTTTCCTTTAATAGTTCTCCTCAAGCATTACACTAGCTCCACTAGTATTGCAATTGAGCATCTCCATGTCAAATTGTGCATTGTTATACTCAACTCCCATTTAATTGCAGTTCACATAAGCTATTGTGTAAAAAAATATTATTTCTGTTGGTCATCACGTGCATTGACTTAGACAATGTGCAGTGAAAATTTCTTCCTACAACACGAAAACAAATGGTCCTGGTCTCCAAAATAGCATGACTTTAGTACTTGTTTCCATATCAGAATTAATTTCAATTTCTATTCTGCTGCTTGAAGGCTAAAATGGCCAGCCCATTGTTTTGTAAAAGAAATAATTGATAGATAAAGAAAGGTGAGCCTTTTTTTATTTCCTAAGGCAAATCAGACATTTAATAAAGCAATTAAAAACTGCTTCAAAATTAGCTTTTGAATTGCAGAAAATATCTTTTAAAAGAGAACTTCCTCATCCATAACGGGCAAATGCCTTGCCCTTCACCTGCTGCTGAGCTGAACTGAAGCAATTTGAGTGGGAACACATTATAAAAATGCAAGCTCTTTCATATCAGGGATACAGTGTTTTGATGACCAATTTATTTTCCAAAAGCGAGAAGTCATTTTCTGACCTGGAAGTTCCACATGGTACAAAATAGAGCATCAGCTATAAACAGGATCCAGAAGCAAAACGACTGTCTTGTGATCCTATTCTACACCCCATGTTTCAATGAACTAGAATAGGTACTGTTTATCATGACGTTTTCATGTGCTGTCAGTGTTATGCAGACACAGACAGCAGTCAACATAAACAGAACATCTAACAAACAACAGGAAAATGAAATCTTGCTAACAGCCAAAAGGGATTTCAATTGTCACTTCCAAAAGATATTTGAAAGAGCTTAAAGAATGAACAGCTGTTAGTGGCCCTCAAAACATTACCATTGTATGTAATGGTGACAGAGGATGTCTCCGATGGTGGGGGATGTCCAGAATTAGAGGGCACAGCCTCAAAATTCAGGGGTGGCCTTTTAGAGCAGAGGTAAGGAGAAACGTTTTTAGCCAGAGAGTAGTGAATTTGTGGGATGGTCTGTTACAGATAGCTAGGTAGGCCAAGTCTGTGGGTATACTTAAAGAGAAAGTTGATATTTTCCTAATTTCAAAGGACACGGTGAGAAGGCCGTTGAGTGGGATCTGGGATCAGCTAGGATAGAATGACAAAGCAGATTCGATGGGCTGAATGGCCTAATTCTGCTCCAATGTCTTATGGTTTAACATGTGGTCTGGACAAAGTAAATCTGTTGCAAGGTTTAGGGGCTTCAAACTTAACGCAGAATACAGTTTTATAAATCTTAATTAAAATTTTCAAAGGCACTATTATTTAATAAACACTTGGAGTTTCATGAATATGACCCACTTTGATGGCTTAAAGTAACAATTTATACATAGTTAGGTCTGGAGAAAACAAGAGATGTGAATGAGGGTTTCAGCAGTAGATGCACCATGTTTAAAGAGATGGGAAGCTGTGACAGACGTGGTAATATGAGACATTACTGATAAGTTCTAGAGGTGGTACATCCTAAAAGTCAAACAGAACATTAAGATTTCATAAAGTCTAATTCAATCTCAGACACATGTCACTGTTGGTACCAAGATAATCATGTCAACATCTTGGGTCTCTATAATATTCAGTTGGGAGAAATCTGCAATTTTCTAGTATAGCATATGAGACAAGTTGACTGAGAGTGGAGGAGTTGCAAGGTAGAGTTGGGTGGTGCTGGCACACATATGGAAAGTGATGTTGTGTTTTTAGATAATATCATCCAGTCTTAAAAGGGGTTCAAAATCAGATTCTTGTAGGGCAACAGAAGTAAAAGTGTGAGGGAAAGAACAAAAACCACCACAGCTTCTTTGTAGGTTGCATTGGGATAGCACTAACTGAGTTGCTGGAGTGCGGATGACAATGGAAAAGCATTGGATGAGAATGGTCAGTCAACCATATTAACTCAATAGATTATAAAGGAGGAGAGAGTACAGTTTGCATCTAGCAAATTATATAATGTGTTTTCATTAAACAAAAGATCCTACCTCAAGCATTGGGCATTATGTTAGCGTTTATAATTAATGCTACCATAAAATTGGTAACTAAATGTGATACTCAGCATACTTCAAGAACAAAACCTACTGCAAGATAGTTTATATTGTACATATTGTACCTATCAGCAGTCATACTCATGGTGATGCAGCTGTGATCTGAAACCAATAAACTCAGTTATCATTTATTCAGTTTTCATCACATTATGAAGTTGTGAGACTTTTCGACTGTATGGCTTAATTTTCATTACTGAAATGTCCAGAATCTGTGAACCATATGTATAACTGGAATATATAAGATGGCAAGTTCAGTGTACGAGACAAGGCACGTCATATAAATAGCTGGAAGTCAGCCAACTCCTTTTTCACACAATCTTTCTTTCATTAGTGGCCGTCTGTTAACAAAAAAAAAAATCACATTCCTTAAGTATGTAACATAAGTAACACACATTTCAAATTTGGTTTTTGCTTAGCTGAAGAAAATGATCCATAGTTTGATTGAAAAGTAGGTTCTCTGGCAAGGTGCCAGTAATTGAGAACCCTAGAATGGCATTTACGTTTAAAACTAATTTTGGCAAAAAAATTACAGCATCAGGTTGGTAACTCCTAAACATCACACAAGAATCTGATGAATAGAGAATTTATGAAATATTGTCTCCGACCTACAATTTTCTCTGGTACTAGCAAAAGTAATAAAAACTAAACAAAATGTTTGGTATTAATCATGTCCCAGAAAAAACAGATATAGTAAAACATTCAGCACCATGCTAGTGAAAAGAATTTTACCACAATTCGAAAAAGTAATTAATGAGTGAATCCCACACTAGGATTTTGTTCTACCTTCTCCTTTGCTGAAAGCTACTCCATTCTCATCAAACTGTAAAGCTTCAACTTTCTGTTTCTTGGACTGATCTTCCACCTTTCTGAGAAATTTCAACACATATTCTTCCTTAATACTGCAATATGGTAAGGTCAGCATACGCTCCAGTAACTGAAGAAAGTGCATGTACTGTTCAAAGCATAAAAGAGAAGACTAATGTTACTTGATGATAGCCAAACATTTATTAAACCGGACAATTGACAATTAAACACATTATCTTCAGCACAGTCCGAGACATAAAATGTCATAAGTTTGTCGCAGTAATTTCAAGATTGGAAATGGGCTGTGACTAGATCAGACGTGGATTGGGAGAACAGTTGAACAATATGCACTAATATCCACAGAACCCATTTTTCAGTAAGATAATAATGAAGTATTCACCAGGCAAGCTTTGATTATTCACCATTGTTAGAACAGAAGCTGCATACTAGTTGAAAAATATCTCTTTCCATAGAGCTGAAACTCTCACATCACAGCAGACAGACTTAAACTGCGTAGGATGTAAATAAAAATCAGTGGTTTGGCACCAGCTATTGTAAACCAACAATTCATCTAAGAAGGATGTAATGCATCCCTGGATTATACAATTAGAAGGACAGTAATAAGTAGAGATTCTCATTGGGTTGTGCAAAACATTTAAAGGTCTTGAGCAGTAATTTATGTAATCTCCTTTTGTTTAAAATAAAATACTCCCATTACATGTTATTATACAAAGGTAGCTCTGTCTGTGAATTGAAGCTACCATACCTCAATGAACTCACTCACGGCAAAGTTGTCAAAAAAAAAAGTATGTCACCTGCAACTATCAATCAATTGACATATAATTATATTTAAAACTAAAAGAGTTAAAGCATAATTAATATACTCCAGATAGGTAAGCTTTTTTACCAAATAAAATTCAAATTCTAATGTGCAGTCAGTAATCTATAATTAAAATATTGGCAATTTTACAAGATAATAAATTGTCTACAACTATGCAACAGAAAGAAGGAACTCAGGCGCATGCAAAGCATATAATCAAGTGCACAGCAGTAAACATTTAATTATTTTTAAAAAAGCAGCCAATTCTTTGAGATTAACAGTCTACTAGTAAACCCCTGAATGGCTTTAAAAGTGACAGCAAAGGAAGGGAAAAAGACTATGCTTAGTTCTTCATTAGACTCCTTGTTAGTCAAGTGTAAAAATGGAATTAATCTAATTACAGGCCAAAGGTTTATTTATGTAGAATTTTTTACATGTTTGATTAACCAGTATACACATCTTGTACCAACAAAGAACTGTGTGTAAACATTCCATTCATGCAAATGCAATTCTTTCACCACAGCAGAGGCTTTATCTAAATGCAAGCTGAAATTTCATATAAGCCTGTCTTCTGATTTTAAATTTGATTTGTTTCAGAATGAAAAACAGGAACAGATTTTTTTTGATTTTTTTTCCTCTTTATACAATTAGATTTTAGTTCTATTTATTTCCTCTGCAGTCTAAGTTTTGATGAGGCAAAAAGGAAATGCAGTGTTCACCTGGCCATAGCTGATTAGTTTACCAGTAACTTCACACACAGATTACAATGTACTGATGTTTAAATTCCTGACCTACTCTAATAATACTGCCAGTCTCTTCCAACTTACTCAATTTGCTCCTGTTGCTCTTATTTCATTTATCTATCAAAACATTTCATTCCTATATCTTAGAACTCTGCTTTTATTCTTCTTTACTTGTAAAAATTCCAGTTATCATCTCAACAATTTACCTAATTTCTCACACTACTTCTTGCCATCAAATTATCCGATTTCTGTAAAACAATTTTAATTTCTCTTTAGACTGAAGTTCTTCTTACTTCCACACTCTAATAAATTTTCTCACTTTCTTTTTCTCCAAGCACAAAGACAATGCATGTTATCAGGATACATTTGAATGGGTGACAGTACCAATCCAGAAATGTAAATTCTTTGAAATAATTTGGAAGTAAGTGTGAGTAGGTTATTCATAGAACACTACAGCACAGTGCAGACCCTTTGGCCCACAATGTTATGCCAACTTCTTAACCTATTCCAAGATCTAACACTTCCACCCCCCATATAGTCCTCTATTATTCATTCATTTGTATAACTATTTCAGGGTCTCTTAAATATCTCTAATGTATTGCCATCTACCACCATCCCTGTTTCATGCACCCAGCAGTCTCTCTGTAAAAAAAAAATTACCTCCTTTTTACACTTTCTTCTCATCACCTTAAAGTTATGTTCTTTCTTATTAGCCAATTTGCTCTGGAAAAAAAGCTGGCTGTCCACTCTATCAATGCCTCTTATCATATTACACATCTCTATTAAGTCAAAGGGAAAAAACCTTAGCTCAATCAACCTTTTCTCATAAGACGTCAATTCTAATACAGGCAACGTCCTGGAAAATCTCTGTATCTTCTCTTAAGCTTCCACATCCTTCCTACAATGAGGTGACCTGAACAGAGCACAATGCTCCAAATGTGGTCTCACCAGAGTTTAATACAGCTGCAACATTACATCATAGCTCTTGAACTCAATCACCTGACGAATGAAGGCCAACATGCAACCTACCTCCTTAATCACCCTGTCGACTTGCGTGGCAATTCTGAGGAATCTAATGCATGTGGACCAAAGGACCCTCTGTTCCTCCATACCGCTAAGAATTCTGACATTAAACCTGTACTCTGCTTTCGTTCAACATGCCAAAATTTATCATTTTTCTGGACTGAACTCCATCTGCCCTTTCTCAGACAACAGAAAATTTGCAAATGTTGGAAATTCAAGCAACATACACAAAATGCTGGAGGAACCCAGCAGGCCAGCCAGCATCTATGGAAAAGAGTACGGTTGATGTTTTTTTCCATAGATGCTGCCTGTCCTGCTGAGTTCCTCCAGCATTTTGTGTGTGTTGTCCCTTTCAGCCCAGCTTTCTGTCTTATCAATGTCCTGTTATAACCTATGATATCCTTCTACACTATCCACACCACCACCAACCATTGCATGATGTAAAAACTTTCTAACCCACCCTTCCACTTCCTCATCCAGGTTATTTATCAAAATCACCAAGAACAGGCATCCCAGTACAGATCCCTGTATCACTGACCTCGAGGTAGAAAATGCTTCATCTACTACCACCCTCTGCCTTCTGTGGGCAAGTCATTTCTGAATCCCTGTATAAAGTCAACCATGCACTTCATCAGAATTGATTTTACCAAGTGTCCATTTGCAGATATTCTCAAGAAAAGGTACTAATTGGAGTCAAATTTGTACAGCACAGAAAGAGGCCCATAGCCCAACTTATCCATGCTAACTAAGGTGCCACTTCATTTGCCCATTTTTGGCCCACATCTTTCTAAGCCATGTACTTATCCAATTGTCCATGAATTTTGAATAGAAACATAGGTTCTGGCTTCTGGTTGATCTGGAAGAAAGTTTGTCAGTCTAAGTATTGCCCTGACAAAGAGCAGCAAACTCACACAGACAAAATATGCCCTTTCTTCACAGCTCAATATTGCTTTGTATGACAAATATACTCCCTGGTAGGAATGAAGCAACTGTTTAACTCATGAACATCTTGTTCAACAAGAAATACCTGAAAAGCTGATGACTAATATAAAGCAACACACACAAAATGCTGGAGGAACGCAGTAGGTGAGGCAGTGTCTATAGAACAGAGTAAGCAGTTGATGCTTTGGGCCAAGTCCCTTCATCAGGACTGGAGGGAAGATTTAAACTTCTTCAGGGTAGGCCTCTCTCAATGAGACTTTGCAGCAGTAGTAGTATCGCAAACGTGAGAAAATCTGCAGATGCTAAAAATCTAAAGCAATTGCTTTGGACTTCCAGCATCTGCAGATCTTCTTGTGCTTGTGATTAACATAAAAAGAGACATGTTGAATTTTATCAGTGGTTGAAGGGAGTGGAGTTGGAGGTGGGGTGGGGAAAGGTGAAATCTGTATTTGTCTTTCAAACCCAAAGGCAGATGTAGTAACTTTGGATAAGTTTATCACGGTAGGTAAAAGGAAATTTAAAAAACTAACAAAACTAAATGTGTATGGAGTACAACCGGGAAGAACAATTCCAATTTCAAAGAATGTGATTCCTCTTCAAACAAAAAGGGAAAAAGCAACAGAACTTGAAAGCTTTGTTTACAGCAAGTTCTTAGTGAATCTAAATTATCTTCTGATAGCTTATCTATTAATATAGACTTCAGAAAAAGCAGAAATGTAAATAATTTCAAGCAGCATCAAGTAGTTGTAGATTAAATCAAAAGTGTACGGTGAATTGGAAAGTGAAGTGCATTGGGTATCGTGCATTAAGAATATGAACCAGTAGCAATTATTAAAATTTGACACTTTCACACAGACAGAATTCCTGAGAAGAATAATGTGCTATGTAATCATACTGTATAAATACAGGCAGTCCCCAGGTTACAAACAAGTTCCATTCCTGAGTCCATCTTTAAGTCAGATTTGTACGTAAGTCGGAACAAGTACATCCGGTATTATTTAGCGTCAGTTAGTTAAACATTTGTCTTAGTATATAGTATATATTTTACCTTTCTATGCATATAAAATACTTAAGAAATGTATGTATTCCAATAATTAAACCACTGCATTGCTTAGTAAAAATTGTAGCTTTCATCGGGGCAGGGCCTTTCACATGCTCCATTATTCTCACTTTATCCTTTAAAATTGTTCCAATCTTTGACCGACAGTAGCCTAATGCTTTTCCAATGACTGATGATGTTTCACCTCTTTCCAAATGCTTTATTATTTCCACTTTATTTTCAATCGCGATCGCTTCCCGTCAATGGAACAGAAACACTGCGGGCGGCGGGTCCCGAGCTCCACCGGGTCCTAAGGGCCACTGCACTGAATTCCCTGGGTCCTAAAGTCCACCGTACTGAGACAGGTTAAATGGGACAAGTGGGGGCTGTGCTGGGTTTGGGTATTTGATCCTCCACAATATTTCACGTGGGAATTCAAACTGGAGGTGGCAGTGTTTTTTTTTTAAACGAGGTCCAGTTGCGAGCTCGACATCAACCCGGCATGGATGGAGAGCGCACTCGGAAGCGGTCTGTCACTGGATCGAACTCGGGAACCTCCGTTCTTGAGCCCGGTTCTGATCTCACTGTGCCACCAGCCGACCGGAAGGGGGTGTCAACAGCAATGACTTAAAATGGCGGACAGCGTCGTGATCCAACTTAAAATAGCGTATGGCGTTCTCCTTCCTCGGTTCGTAAGTACGAATTGTTTGTAAGTCGGACGTTCGTAACTCGGGGACTACCTGTATACAAAGTTTCTTAACATTTGAAAGAAATTAAGTGAAAATATGCCTCATATTCTCTTATGAAAGACAAGTCAATTATGGACTGTCTTAACAAGAAAACCTGCCCAAACTTGATTCCTGTCTTCACTTTGGAATATTTTTATTTTTTAGCTGCAGGCAAAATTGTTGCTTGAATGTCTGATTCCAACAAAAGTTCAATCTGATCTTCTAGTAAAGTTCACTGCAAATTATGGGTTTTGTTTCATGCAACAATGCAGACACTCACCTAATTATGAAGTTATAGTGCTCTAAAATTTATACTTTGAAAAAGGATCTAAATAGACTCATTAAATAGAATTAGATCATAGTAGGCATACAAGTTTGTAAATGCTCTAAGTAAACATTTGGAATACTATGGATTGCTTCATCAGAAATTACCAACTAGGAAAAACATAAAGCTCAAAGGCATGCACATAAATTCTGTCAATTTGTCTACTTAAGGGATGGTTAGAAATCTTCCCAGGTTATCAAAAGAGGATACTTTCCATTTACTTTATTTAAGTTACATACACAAGATAAAGCTGATTTAGTTTGTAAGTCAAAATCCTGCTAGGTTGTCACAATTTGCACTTTTTATTAACTCGTGTCGCTAACCTTAAAAAAAGTCTTTATAAAAAATCAAAAGAAAACACTTCTGCTTCATACTAGAAAGGTCAAAGTTTCCTGACTAACGTGCAACATGTGAAAGATTGTTTACTTACATCATGGTCAGAAATTTGTTCAAGCAATATTTCTGCCAGCTCTTCCTTTGTCAACCATCTGCTTCCAACTATGTTTCTACATGAAGAGGAAAAATATCATGTAACTCTGTGAAATCTAAAGACAATCTTACCCAGGTTTTCTCTACGTGAACATTGATATTAGTAGGTTGTCACACAATAGCATAAGGTTTTAATCAAAAGGAGTTACTCTTGTTCAATGACTGATAAAAAAATATGTAGCTTTGTCTACTGGATGAAATGAAATAAAAACATAAAATCTTCAAATATTCAGCAAGTTAAGCTACATCTGAGGGGAGGAAGCAATTAATATTTTAGTACAGGGAATTACTAAAGATAAGACAAGTTTTGACTTGAAGAACGGTGTTGTGGCTACATGATGTATACTAGCAAGAAGCAGGTAAAAAGGCAGAACAAGGTTAAATTGATGAAAAGAATAGGCGATAAGCAATTAAATCCTGAAGGAAATATAAATGTGGATTAATTATCTGAAATTACCAAATTTAAAGGTAAAATAGGCAAAATATGTTAATTATTTGATACTACAGGGCCCAATGTTGAATCCAAAAGGTTGTTCTGTGCTTTGTTATAAAGTACTAAAGTATATATAACAACTAACATGGAAACTGAATTCTAAACTACCTTGAACACACCATTCATTAAAAATATACATCTTGGCTCAATGCTTTTTTAAAAATATAACATTACTTAAATCAAGTCTCCAAGGAGGTAAAGATATTGCAAAATATATAACAATCTTTTAGATTTCAGAGCAAAGCATCTTCAGAGAAACAAAATTATCTGTTAATTTGCAAATGTTGAGTAGCTCATGTCACTTCTGAAGACATCACTCTTGCTGCAATCTCCATTTCCAGGAAAACACCAGATGGCATTGTTGTGCAGTACAGGATCAATGTAGCAGCAAATTAAATTACAACATCAGCGTCAATGATTCATTACTGAGCACAGCAGGTAATACAGTTGACTAGCTGGGATAAACAACAATATAGCCCTAATATTCATGGGAGCATGGGCACTTAGAAGCATGGTCAATTTTTCAATAAGCCCTTTTCTGAACAACTACAGTAAAAAAAACAACATTTACACATCAAATCTGATATAGTACAAAATTACAGACCAGATTTATACATATTGTTATTAGTCAAGAATCTGTTAAAATTATGATCTACAGTTTCCTGAAAATAAAGTACTGCAGATACGGAAAACGTGAAATAAAAGTTTAAAAAAATGTTCAGTAGGCCAGGTAGCATCTGAGAAGTTAACTACATCATTAGTTGATGTACTAATGAGCTGATAATTATATAAATTCTGCGGAAACTAATTCCCTTAATCTTTGAAGTACGAATCTGCTAACACATCATCGGGCAAATTCTTCACAAGTTGAAAGGAAGAGTATTTAAACAAATCCTCATTTACCAAGTTGGCAAAAATCCAAAGGGTTCTTTGAAAGTTGCTGTAGCGACAAATGTTTTTATTCCTTAACAGCTATATATGTTGGTAAAAACTCTAATTACACATTTATAAAATAAGCCTGTAGGAAGCAATTTATATAAGCCAGGGTAGATAGATTTACCAGGATAATAATCTGTTTATAAAGATGCATTTAATCTTTCTCATGTAGTAAGAACATTGTAAAATATAATTGAACAAAAAAGATAAAGCAGAACACTGGAAGATTAGAATTTTACAATAATGCACAACCTAGCTCTTGCACAAGCTACCTGACTACAAAGTAAGAACAAGCTGATGATGTTGTTAAAGAGTTAGGAAATCTACCAAAGGATAGATAAAAACGGTTCAGGAAACAGGCAGGTGACTGGCAACACAGTGTGAAGCACAGCAGTCAAAAACAAATATTAAACATGTCAAACTGTTCATTAGGATTATCTACTGCTATTTGCTACAACGAAGAATAAAAAAGGATTTGGGTATGGAATAAAAGCATTATCAAACAAGAAACTTATGGCATTCCTATCTTGCACCAGGAAAAGCAGTGAGTTTTCTCAAAAATAAAACTATTCCATAAGTATTTTCTGCTGTGTTTTTTTTCATTCAAAATTAAACCAGGTTATTTTAATGCAAGCTGAAGAAAATCCAAGGAAAAATTCTCAAACAATTTGATCTGATATAATCAATGATTACAAATCAGCAAACTTAAATTCCATTGATCAAAATTAAGCATCTGTAACTAATGTCTTAGCTACCAAATTATATAGTTGGTTCTGGAGGTACACCTGTATACTTTCTACAGCACAGCCAAAAATTTGCTGTTCTATTGGCAGCCTGTTAAATACTGGGGTTCAAAGTTTACTTATTTTAGAAGAACATTCAGTTTATATTACGGCACATTTCATCCAGCAATAAGGCTAAGTTCTGTAGGGAGAGAATTGAAAGTAGAGAATTATGATGAATTTGTACCCGAAATTCTAGCCTCTATTACTTAAATAACAGTGAGAATACAAAGAACAATATTAAAGCTACCAAATTGTAGCCACAAGGATAGGGTAAGATGAATTGCTCTTTTTTCCTCTTAAAAAAAAGAGTAAACATGACCTAAGTAAGATCTTAAACATTGAAAATACAGAGAAGAACTTCCATTCACAGGAAGCTTGAAATTAGAAGTCACCAATACAAGATAACCATCTAGAAAATTGACAGGGAATTCAGAAGAAAACACTTCTATACCCAGATCATGGTGAGAAGTGAGAGTATAATAGAGACAAATAATAAAGATGCTATTAATGAAAGCTCATTAAATGTAAGGGAGATATGTACAATGAGAAAGAGGGTGCAGGAACTGTAAAAGCAGGGGGGAGAAATTGGAAAAATAACAAATGGTTTCACTAGTAGAACCCTTGCTCATGTGTACAAGGAAACACTGTACTTGGTGGTAATTTGGGGAATATATTCACCAATAACCTCCAAAAGAAAATTATGAGAACACTGGAAGTCTTAATAGGGCTAATGGGAACAAATAGATGCATTAATTATTTTACCGAGAAGCTGACACAACACGATGGGCTGAGTGATCCCCCCAAGCAGAATCATAACATCTTATAACCATGGACTATGCTGTATAATTGTTACTTGTAAAGACAATTTAATGATTCACATGCAACGGAATAAATTTGTGCAACCTAATATAGGTTCTTTAGCATGATGGCGGCGCGACGCAGTTTGCAGCGGCCTCTCCGGAGTTGATAACTGTTATTTGTTAAGCGGGGTGCCATGCACAGTCCTAATCTGATGAAAAATGGATGTGGGAGCACAGAGGAACATCTAGAAATCTCCAGGAAGGCCATCTTTGTTGCTGCTGCTGTTGTTGTGGGGTCCGGGTCTCTGCTGAGAGGTACAGGCCCCCAGTCCTCGGGGTCGCGTTGCCAGGGGCGTTACTGTGCCTATGGTCTGGTTTTTTAAAAATCAATTATGGCATTGTTTGCACTGTTGTAACTATATGTTAACTATAACTATATGTAACTATGTAGTTTTGTGTAGGTCTTGTAGCTTTAGTTTTTGGTTTATTGGGTGGTAGAGTTGGTCTCCTGACTTGATGTGTCTGAGTAGTCTTGTTTTGTCTGGTGGATTTGGATCTCCTTTCTGGGGAACATGCTAAGATGGTAGCGCGATATTAATATGCAGCAGCCTCTCCAGACTCTGGATTTGGGGATTGCCAAACGTTATGTGAATTTTCTGGTGTAGTCTGTTTTGTCGTGTGCTTTTGTGATATCATTCTGGAGGAAAGTTCTCTCATTTTTTAACTGCATTGCATTTGTGGTTTCTAAATGACAATAAACTGAAACTGAACTGAACTGAACTGAACTAGTAGATAAATTACACGTCCTTGAGTCTCGTATCTGATTCATATTTGGTTGGCAAGTAGATAGCAGAATATTATTTCACATTTGCCAGAAGTTAATGTGTGGAAAAAAAATTATCAAGTTAAAGTCTCATCTCTGTTATTATCATTGTATTTCCATGAAAGAGAAAGCAACAAAGATGTGCTCAGTACGAAAAGGAACCAGTAAGCCAACTAAACATCTAAGTAGTCATAAAAGAGACAATCAGTATTGCGCTGCAGATGAAATATTACATCTAACTCCACAGCACACCCATTGGTTTGAATACTGCCAAAATACTTCTGGGACAGGATTATTGAAACTTGATCAAACTGATAGGATCAAAAATAGCTTATTTCAACATTCCTCACCCAACTAAATTTGGCAAATTACAGTTAACTACCAATAATTAAGCATGTCAAGTTTTCACTTCATTTGGCCCTTTACCAGAAAGGATTTGATTCTTGCAAAAGGGATTGGGATTAAAAAGAAAAGTTACTTTAAATGTTGGATGTGGAACTAAGGGATTAGAGACAAGTTCAAGTTTAATTGTCATTCCAGTATACAAGAATGCCCATGAATACAACCAAACGAAACAACATTCATCCAAGGCCGAGGTGTAAAACACAGTACTAACAATCACACACAGCACATATAAAATATCACTAAAAAAAAGTCACACAAAAAAAATATCCTAAGACCCTGAATCCATGATTGTTGCAGTAGTCTGCAGTCGAACACAATACAGCTTGCCTTCTTCGGAGCGAACACTGATGGTGGGCAACACGACTTTAGCTTGGATGCTGCACCACACTAGCTTCGGTGGAGCACACCGATTCTGACACCTCTCTCATGGGTGGCTTGAGGCTTAGTCATCTCCATGACAGAAGCCATGAAACTCTCCTGCTGTCTGCCAATAAACCAGTGAACTGCACTTGCAGGATTCCACATTAACAATGTCCAATAGGGTCTTGCAATCACAAGAAAATGACAAAGATGATCGCTTGCTGTTAAGACTGCACACCACCTTTGTGCACTGACTCCTTCAATGCCTCTCTGATGCAGGCAGCAGCAGGATCTGGATCAAGTCCAGCTCCTTCACCTTCATTGCCAATGAGCAACTCGCTAATGGGGTAGACCCGCAGGACTTTAAGTTCTTAATGTCCAGCAGGATCTTGTCATAAAAATGACGTTCAAAAAGCATGTACAGTTAAGATGTTAATGAAATGCATTTGATTTTGTTTCCTCAATGCCTGGAACTGATCACCTTCCTGGAAGCTTTGAAAGCAGAATGGGCTCAGTGTGGTCTGAATGGCTCACTCCTGCTCATATTTCTTATGTCTTATTTTCCCCACATTGAAAACCATTAAATCAACAAATATTAATTAAACAAATAGGTGTGAATAATTTTCTAGAATTACACATTTCTGGTATTACAAGTACCATAAGAAGAATTATAACACCATTTTGCTTCTACATTGAATGCTCTTTCAAAAAGTACATTGTACATACACTATTGTACTGCAAACTCTTAGTCACTTATAATTTAAAATTTTCAATAGTTAACAATGTAGTTTAAATATTTAATGGCTTTTACCAATTGTAAAGCTCTATAAAAATCATAAATGGACAGGCAAAACATCAGATGATTACCGGTAGATACAAATGAATCTGATGGACTGAAAAATTGAACATTTACATTTTTCAAGGCAAATAAATTTAAACGTCAATTAGTATAAAATTATTATTCACACAACTCCACATAATTATTTAAGACAAACGTCCATTTAAGAGTCAAAAATAGAATTTGTAACTTAAAGCATCGATTATTCAAACAAAATGTATTTTTCACCCAAAATGTTAGTTTTTAATTCATCTAAATAAACTGTTGTCTACTATTTTTATTTAGGGTGTTAAAATATGCTTGATATTTTATATATTGTTAGTTTTAATGTGTTTAATTATCCCTACCACAGTTATCAGCAATCTTAACTTTAAGATTGTTAAGGAAGAAATAGAGTCATAGAGTACTACAGCACAGAAACAGGACCTTCATCCCATCTAGTCTGTGCTGAACTATTATTCTGCTAGTCCCATTGACCCACACCTGGACAATAGCTCTCCACACTGCTCGCGTCCTTGTACCAATCCACATTTCTTTTAAGTGTTACAATTGGACCCACCACTTTTGCTAGTAGCTCATTCCACACTCACATCACCCTCTGTCTGAAGATCCCTCTCAGGTTCCCCTTAAGTATTTCACCTTTCACCCTTACCTATGACCTCTACTTCTAGTCTCACCCAACCTTGGTGGAAAATGCCTGCCTGCGTTCACCCTTTCGATACCCCTTATAATTTTGTATACCTCTAACAAACCTCCCTTCATTCTCTGAATGAAATAGGGCTACCGTTGTGCCTTCTTTGTAACTACACACTATCTCTGTTGGAACCATATACTGCTTAAAGCAACTGTCCTGAACACATTTGACAAACTCTATCCCATCCAGCACTTTTACAGTATGGGAGTCCAGTCAGCATGTGAAATGTTAAAATCACCTACTATCACAGCCTTGTGTTTCTGGCAAATGTCTGCAAATTTGCTCCTTTTTAAAAAAAAAATTTAAAATTAGTTTTTCAAAACATTTTACAAATTAAAAACCCCAAATCCCAATGAGGAGCATTAATACAGTGCAAAATTAAGCATACAATAACAATATGCTACAAAGGAAGAGAATTTAACAAAAAAGCACCTAAATTAAAGACAAGTGAGCTTAGTGTCCTCCCCAAGCCCCACAACACAAGAAAAAAAACAACAACTCCAGACCGACCACAACACAGTATAAAGAGTATAGGTCAGGACAGTCAAACTCCCAGACTGTGAATACACTTAGCAACAGAGGATAATAATGCCTACTACCAGAAAAAAAAAAGGGAGCTGAAAGCAAGGGACCAAAATGAAGAAAAAAAGAGAAAAAAACCCCTAGTCAAGAGGAAGGTTATGAATGTGCTCGATAAAAGGTCCCCAGACCTTATGGAACTTTAGATCTGAATTAAGAACTGAATAATGAATTTTTTCGAGGTCCAAGCAGGCCATAATGTCGTTAAGCCATTGCGCATGAGTGGGCGGGGCAACCTCTCTCCATCTAAGGAGGATCAAGCATCTAGCCAGGAGAGAGGCAAAGGATAGTATTCGGCATTTGGTCGGACCCAGACATAAATCTGTCTCGCCCCAAAAACCGAACAGAGCAACTAAGGGGTTTGGTTCTAGGTGCTGATTCAGAACACCCGATAATGTAGTGAAGACATCTTTCCAGAATTTCTCCAAGCTAGGACAGAGCCAGTACATATGGATGAGAGAGGCCACGCCCCTCTTGCATTTATCACAGAGCGGACTAATGCCAGGGTAGAATTGAGATAGTTTAGATTTAGACATATGGGCTCTATGAACAATCTTAAACTGTAAAAGGCAATGGCGAGCACAAAGAGAGGTTGAGTTAACCGATTTGAGAACTGAGTCCCAGCTCTCCTCGGATAAGGAGATATTTAAATCCTGCTCCCAGGCCATTTTAATTTTATCCACAGGGGCCCGTCGTAAGGCTGCTAGTTTATCTCGGATAATTGATATTAAACCTTTACCTAGCGGATTAATGGAAAGAAATAGGTCCATAGCATTTTTCGCAGGCATTTCAGGAAAGTTAGGAATTAAAGAAGCAAGATTTGGAAATATCTGAAAAAGTGAGCGTTAGGCAGGTTGAACTTAACAGAGAGCTGCTGAAAAGAAGCGAAGCGATTATCAATGAAAAGACTTCAAAATGTCTAATGCCCTTCCTATACCAAACATGGAATGCTGAATCGTACGTAGTAGGTAAAAAAAGGTGATTATGTGCGACAGGGCTAGAAACGGAAAACCCCTGGAAACCATAGCATTTCCTAAACTGAGCCCATATACGCAAAGTGTGTCTAACAAGAGGATTAGCTATTGATCTGGGCAGACTACTAGGGAGTGCAGAGCCAAGAAGTGCAGATATAGATAATTCTTTAGTGGAGCTCAACTCCATTGCCACCCAGTTAGGGCACTCGGGTTGGCCGTGGAAGAAAGACCAGAAGGTAGCACAACGTATATTAGCTGCCCAATAATATAAGCGAAAGTTAGGTAAAGCCATGCCACCCTCTTTTTTAGATTTTTGGAGGTGGATTTTATTAATTCTAGAGCGCTTATTCTGCCACAGATATGACAAAATAATAGAGTCTAAGGAATCAAAAAAAGATTTAGGAATAAAAATTGGGATAGATTGAAATAAGTATAAAAATTTGGGGAGAACATACATTTTAACAACATTAATACGACCTACCAAAGACATAGATAGAGGTGACCATTGTACCAGACTCTGTTTTATAGCATATGAAAAATTGACAAAGTTTTTACGAAAGAGATCTTTAAACTTCCTTATGACTGTAATTCCAAGATAAGTAAATTGATTATGGACTACTTTAAAAGGGAGATCACGAAATATTAGTTCTTGTGCTTCTTTATTAATTGGGAAAAGTTCACTCTTATGTAAGTTGAGTTTATAGCCAGAGATCTGGCTAAACTGGTCAAGAAGTGAAAACATTAGAGGTAAGGATGTAGACGGATTTGAGAGAAAGAGTAATAAGTCATCAGCATAGAGAGAAACTTTATGCTCAACACCCCCTCTCCAAATCCCGGTCAATTCAGGACAGTTTCGAAATGCTATCGCCAGAGGTTCTATAGCCAAATCAAAGAGAAAGGGACTTAAGGGGCATCCCTGACGGGTGCCACGTTTGAGATTAAATACTTGGGATTTCTGAAAATTAGTTAGAACAGAAGCAGTAGGACACAGGTACAGCAATTGGATCCAAGAGATGAAACATTGAAATTTGCTCCTTAAAATCATGCTGACTATTGGGTAATCTATAACATAATCCCATTAACCTTATCATCCTCTCTTATTCCTCAGTTCCATATAGCCTCAATAGACGAGTCCTCCAGTCTGTCCAGTCTCAGCAATGCCATACCATTTTTTCTGATGAGTTAAGCCATCCTACCCTGTTTAATACCTTCTCCTCGATCATTTGTAAAACAATGGAACACCAGAACACTGAGCAGCCAGTCCTGCAACCAAGTCTCACTAATGGCTGTAAAATCATAATTCCACGTGCTGATCCATTTCTAAGCTCAGCTGCCTGACCTGGAATGCTCCCTGCACTGAAATAAACGCAACTCGGAACATTAGTGCCACTATGCTCAACCTTTTGATTCCTGTCTTGTATGTGGACATAACATCTAACTTTCCCCACAACCGCTCCACTAGCCGTCCTGGCACTTGGGTTCCCACATCTCCTGCAACTCTAGTTTAACTCCTCCCCCTCCCCACCCCGCCAGAGTGGAACTAGCAAACCCTCCCTCACAGATATTTGTTCCCCTGCAATTCAGGTGCAAACCATCCTGTTTATATAAGACCGACCTACCCTAGAAGAGAGCCCAATGATCCAAAGATTTGAAGAACTTACTCTTGCACCAACTCCTTAGCCATGTGTTCAAATGTATTACCTTCCAATATCTAGCTTCACTAGCACGTTGCAGGGGTAGCAATCCTGAGGTCACTACCCTGGAATTTCTGTTCCTTTATCTTAGCATCAAACTTCCTGAACTCACTTTGCAGGATTTTGTCACCTTTCCTGCCTACATCACTGGTACAACATGGATCATGACCTATGGCTGCTCTCCCCCCCACCCCCTTAAGAATGCTAAGGACCCAATACGACATTCTTCTGACCTTGGCATCTTGGATGCAACATATCATCCAAGAATCCTGTTCTCATCCACGGAACCTCATGTCTGCTCTCCTAACAAATTAATCCCCTATCACTACTACTTGCCTCTTCTAATCACTTCCCTTTTGAGTCACAGAGCTAGACTCACTGTCAGAAACCTAACTGCTGTAGTTTTCTCCTGCTAGGTCATTCCCACCCAATAGTATCCAAAGTAGTATACCTGTTAGGGAATGGCCACAAGGGTACTCTGCACTGTTTATTGCATTTCCATCTCCTGCCACTCATCCAGCTAAAGTGTGGCAACCTCCCCGTAACTTTTATCTATCACCTCCTCGTTCTCCAAGATGAGGGAAGGCTATTCAGCTGCAACACCAGTTCCCTAAAAGGTATGTTCAATTCCTTAACACGGTCTGTAAGGAGCTACAGCCAGATACATTACTTGCAGCTGAAACAATCAGGAAGTCAAGAGGTCGCCCAAATCTCCTTAATCTTACATGAAGTACACACTGCTGACCCGGGATCCATTCTCATTATTTTAGCTAAGCACTAATAAAGAAAGAAAGAGAAACTTGACAAAAACCTCAGTCCAGCCTCTGCCTCTTCTTGCTGAAACCTCTTGAGTCAAAGCCTCATCTTCCCACTCTAATGCTGGCCCACTTCAACAATGGCCGCTCAGATTAAACCTCACTAGATTTAACCTAAACAACCTCAAACTCCGCAGAAAGTCCTGACAGGCCTTACTCTCTTTTTAAATTTGGTGCTAAACTCCACAGACAATGGCTTCCACGATCTTACACTAAATTTATTTCCCACCCTCCATAATTCTTTATCTATCACCTCCTCATTCTCCCAGATGAGTGAAGGACTTTACAAGAAATTCAATATCTTAAGAATAATCACATTTTTAAAAAACCATGGCAGTGATTTTATACTGTTAATTCCTAAAGACAACAATATAAGGTGCTTAATTACGGTATAATTAACACTTAATTATGGTATAAATACTGTACTTCTTCTCACTTCTTCAAAATAGTGCGTGAATCTTTTCCATACAGTTGAGAAGACAGTGTAGTACATCAGTTTATTGGATTGTCATTTAAAGTTGCTCTCCAGTTCATATTTATTCTTGCAATTAGTAACTTACATTGGTTTGGTATCCTGAGAGAAGAGACCTTTTGCCCTCAATTTATCTTCGTACATTTGGATATTTAGGAATTGTTCATAAGTATCCTGGAAAAGATTAGATGAACATTTTTTTTATGAATTGCTGAGACTGCATTCCTATAAAAAGGTGACATTGTATTTTGGGGATTTACCATCAGGAAAAAAAGTAAAGCTATTACTGTATACAACAAGACATGCTTATCAGCAAATAGAAATGGTGGGAGTGGCATCAATTCTGACATGGGTTTAATACTGGTATTGGTTTATTGACTTATTTACCGAGGTACAGTGAACAAATATGTTTGCGTACCATGCTGGCAGATCATGCCACACACAAGTACACTGAGGCAGCAAGAAGAAAACAGAATGCATAATACATGTTGCAGCTACACAGGAAGTGCAGTGTGGCTGAGCAAGTTAAGTGCATGGGCTGCAACAAAGTAGATTTGGAAATCAAGAATACATATTTAGCATATGAAAGCACCATTCATGAGTCTGATAACATCAGGATAATAGCTGCCCTCGAGTCTGGTGGCACATGCTTTCAAGCTTTTAATTCTTCTGCTCGATGGGAAACAGGAGGCAGAATGACCAGGTAGGTGAGGACTTTGATAAAAGTAGCCTGTTTTCCGGAGGCAGCAGGGAGTGTGAACTAAGTTAGTGTTTGCATAATGGATTGGGTCATGATCATAATTCCCTACTATTTCTTGCAGTCTGGGCAAAGCAGTTGCAATACCAAGCTGTATTCAACTGGATAGGATGCTTGCTATGGTACATTGATAAAACTGTTAAAGAGTTTGCAAGGAGAGGCTAATTTCTTTAGACTCCTGAGGAAGTACTGGCAGTGGTGTCCTCTCTTGGCAGTAGATTCAATAGGGCTGGACCAGAAAAAATTGTTTACCATATTTACACCTGGGAACTTGATTGAAAGCATGTGGCACCAGACTCAAGGGTACCTGTTGTTATCAGACTCTTGGATAGTGCTTTCATATGTTAAACATTTCCACAATGTACTAGTCCCACTTTATTTGATATCCCGAAATGCAACACCCCACACTATCCAAATTTAAAGCCATTTGCCAATACTTAGCCCACTCACCAAGCTAGTCTGGACTCTCTGGTAAACCTTGACAATCTTCAATATCTAGGAAACCACCTACAGTGCCTTGGAAAAGTATTCAGCCCTGAACCCTTTGCACTAGGGATTTTGATAATTTAACTGAGAATTTTTATCTGTGAATCACATTTTCTTTTCAACAGACCTAAATAAAAGGGAAAACTGTAAGGCATGAAAAATGAAATATTCAAAAACTGAAATGTCAGCAGTTCAAAAGTATTCATCTGCCTTTGCTGAGAACTTAGTTAAAACACCTCTTGGAGCTGTACAGCCAGTAGTCTTCTTGGATAAGTTTCTATTAACTGCACAATGTGATGGAGCAAGCTTGCCTTTCCTCCTTGCAACATTTCTCAAGCTGTGCCAGGTTGGTTGGGGAGTGATCTTGACATTTTGCACGTGATGTTTGATTGGGTTAAGATCAGGACTCTGGGCCACTCAAGGGCATCAGTTTTGAAGCCACTCCATGGTTGCTCTGGGAATGTGGTTTGAGTGATTGCCTTGCTGAAAGATGGATCTCCTCCCCAGTTTAAGTTACTGGCAGAGGCTTGGTTTTCAACCTGGATATTTCTGTATTAGCAGCATTCACTTTCCCATCAATCCTGACCAGATAGTCAGACCTTGCTGCTGAAGGGCAATATTGAGGCCAAAAAGTCATCCACATCTTTCTCTCCAGACCTTCTTCCACGTCTTTACAGTATTATCTAATTGACACTTTGCAAAGTCTTTATGGGCAAGGATATGCATTTTTTTAACCATTTTGTGCAAGGCCTTAGAGACTGTGGAGCCATGAGCTTCATTTCCAGTTGCAGCCACTGACTTCTGCAGCTCACTGAGAGTGACTGTTGATGTTACAGTGGCCTCTTGTACAAGTGCCCTTCTTCTCTAGCGACTACGTTTAGAAGGGCAGCTCAATTTAGCAGTGTGGCTGCAGTTTCATATTTTTTCCCCGCTTTTTCATGATGGACAGCACTGCGCCCCAAGGTACTACGTTCAATATTTTTGAGATGGTCTTATACCCTTCCACAGATTTGTGCTTCTCTATTATCATTTCACTAACTTGCCTTGAATGCTCTTATCTCTTCATTTTGGTTTGGTCTGTTGAAAATCTACCATACTGTTGGACCTTACAGATAAAGGAGATACTTATTCAAGCGATCCTCCAGTTTTCTACATCAACATATCGGTGAGTTGGTAAGGTAATATACAGTAATATACCTGAGGAAAGTTAGCGTAGTAATTGCAATGGGGATGAATACCTTTTCAACCTCACAATTTTGATTTTTAATTTTTAGTAAGTTGTTGACAGGTTTTAGAATTTTTCTTTTGATTTGACATGATGCACAATGTTTTGCAGATTAGCTCAAAAGAAATCCTACCTCAGTATGTTTCAATTTCGAAAATGAGACAGTTATACGCGAATATAGTTGTGGGGGCTGAATACTTTTTCAAGGCACCGTATTTTAGTATAGCCCACAAATAAACACTACAAACCTACTGTCTTACATATAATGAAAGCACATAATTTTGTATTGTACTGCTAATGTCAACTTATTTTCTGATATCACGTGGAATAAAAAGAATTGGCCAAAGACCAGATTAGAAAATAGTGGGGTCTTAGGAAAAGGCCAAGATGAATTTGGGACTTCTAGCTGAATATGGTTGCCTATACCTCAAAGTCTTTTCATGATCATTGCAAACAACAGATTAACAAAATTCAGAAATAAAGACATTTTGCACATTGTGAAATTGTTACAGCAATGATGAGGTTTAGAGGGCAAACAGATGGCAGAATTATTAAGCTTAAGGCTCAGGTAGCAATCACGTCGTCTAATCCTGAGAATAAGGGAAAGTAACAGGTGCCAGAGCAGGAGGAAGTCACAAGGTATATATTTTGTAGGTTACTTGGTAGATGAAGTAACATTATGGTGATATCCTTGTGAATCAAAAAACTTATTTTCATTTGGGAAACAAACCTTATGCCGGGGATCTGAAAGACACTATTGTGGTAAACTTCAAAAAAGATGTCCCATTGCAGTAATTATACAGAGGGGTCTCCCTGCTTACTGCCACAGGGAAAGTCATTACAAGGATACCTCTCAACTGCCTCCTCCTAGTGGAGGAAGAGCTTTTCCCTGAATTGCAAAGTGCATTCTATCCATAAAGGAGTATAATTCTCAATTATTAAAAAAGCTCCCTATAATCAGACATTATGTGTATAAAATACATTAAAGCTATTGGTGATTAATTAGTGATAGTTCTTTCAAAATCAGAATAATAACGAGGAGGGATTGAATGTATAATTCGAAGAAAAGCACTTAAGTTAATATAACTCAATCCTCTTCAAATACATTTGGTTTCAAACATTCCATTTTACACAAAGTACATAAGTTCGGAAAAAAAATTTTTTTTAATGCAAAAGTTCACAGAAATCTGAGAAAACAGATAATCTAAGACACTGTTTGAAAGTTTAAATGATGATTGAATGGAAAGTTAAGCATCATTTTCCAGATATGCACTGTGTTCTGCCCATCCATGCGAGGAGCTGACAGCACCACATTTCAGCTACATCATCCTCTCCGACAGCTAAAATGTGGTCTTGCATCCTCTTCAGAGAAAATTTGTGTCTGCACTATGAAGCATTGTACATTATTTCTTGCCACTGCAGGGGTTCAAGTCCATATGGAACCTTCACAAATATTACCACAGATCAAACAGGCAGCATTTCAAGGCAGATTTGACATACCTATTTAAATGAACAGCAGGGGACCTTGAGCTGCCTCAGGCTGTAGAGGAATAAAACTCTGCAGAGAAGCCTTCACTGCAGTCCCATTACTCAGCAAAGGCACTTTCTGCATTTATCATTCATTTCATTTCAGCTAGGGCAATAAGCTCATTTGCCCAAGGTCAATGAAGAGTGAAAGGGTTTCAAGAAATTAATGTGCCTGACAAGCCAAGATTTTGTCTTGTAGCTCTCTTTGGAAACTACAGAAGACCCAAAGTGAATTCCTACTGTGCCTAAAGGTTCAAAACCTATGTTATAATACATCCTTCAGACAGATTTCTGTAAGATTTTGAATGTTAATATGTTAAATGGAATTTGACAGTCATCATCTGACGTAATGCTGCAGATCTTTACCATCAATGAACTTCAACTAATTTCATTTATGTGCTCTCAGTTACTAACCCTTCCAAAAACAGTTTAAAATAATCGGATATAATCATTAATGGCTAAGGTTTACTCAGCAGATTTTGGCTCCACAGGTTTGCACTCTAGCTTTGCATGATAAAATTTTGAAGTAACTCAAATTGCAAGTAATGTTAAAATCACAAAGCTAGTCAGGTGTTTAACACTTCTACCAAAAGAATTTTCTGTGGATATTTCCAATCCTAGATTATATTTAAAGTAACTATACAATGTATACATTGAAAAATGGAATCGTAAAGAGCTGCCCAACATTTTCCTAATATTTTGTTATCTTCATTTAAGAATGATCTGTAAAACAAACATTATTCTATGCACCTATTTTCTTCTCCTGTACAACATTCACTAACCAAAAATAACTTAAAATAGTCAATTCTTTACGCTTGTATATTTAATATAACAGATACTTTCCAAAGAGCTTTTCAAGCATTCTATTAACCAATGATAAAATGGCTCTAACTAAATATGCAAATGAGATTTGGAAACAAATTCAAGGACGGTGTAGAATAATACATTCACAAATATCTTAGTTTGTAGAATATATATTTGTTGTCTACATATGTTAATTCATTGTTAGAGTGCTGATAGGAGGAGATATGAATCAATCGATGAGGTATTTCAAACTTGCAACATGAAAGCACACATCAGGTATAAGCAATACATTACACAAAAAGTAACTGGCATTTAGAAGAGGAAGTGGTATAATGAGTACAGATCAATTAGCTTATAAACATGATCTTTTCAGACTCCATATTCATATTGGGTGTATGCAAGAGCACAAAAGGGCAATGAAGCCATAACTAGGGAGAGAGGAAAAGAATAATATACTAAGAAAGGGATGATAAAGGAACAAGGCAAAATATCTTTATGTTATTGTTGGTGTTATAGGCATCAAAATCCAAGGAAGAAAGGAGTTACACAGCAAGTTGATGGTATCTGTTCACAACTCTGTGATGTGTATTAGTGATCACTGTTTCATAACTTCTTACAAAAGAGCCAAGAGATTCATGCCAATGTATTACATTAAACAACACTCAGTGAATTCCAAGGTGATTAATGAGATTGCACTAATGCTTTTGGACTCCAGAAGAAAACAGATGCTAATACTGGCAGATTCTTTCATTCATATTTCCAAAGGAAAATAATGCAAATATTGGAAGATTTGGTGCAAAACTCAAGAGTACAGTTAGTTTGGTACCGAATCAGCATTTGTAATAATAGTGGGATGCTTCTTATATATTAGATATATGGGCAATTTAATTTCACCTCTATCCTTCAATGGTTACAAAGAAAAATTACAGGTTATTTAGATATGTTTTACTTTAATGATTACCTGCAACTTAGACAGAGACTGGGAGGAGGTGGGAAGACAGACAAATGTGGAGGGAGACCGAGCTAAGGGGGAGAAGAAGGAGAGGGAGAGGAAGAGGGAGAGGGGGAGGGGGAGGGGGAGGGGGAGGGGGAGGGAGAGGGAGAGGGAGAGGGAGAGGGAGACACACACACACAGATGGGGAGGGGGAGAGGAGAGAAGAAGGGAGGGTGGGAAGAGGGTAGAGGGGTAGGGGGATGGAGGGAGAGGAGGAGGGAGGGGGATGGTGGGAGAGAGGAGGGGATGTAGGGGAAGGGGGTGGAGGGGAGGGGTGATGGTGGGGAGGGTGATGCAGGTGGGTTTGGGTGATGGAGAAGGGGAGAGGGTGATGGAGGGGTGAGAGGCTGGGACAGAGAGGGTGGCAGATGGTGTGGCAGAGAGAGAAGCAGCGAGGGAGAGACAGAGGGGGAGAGAGAGAGAGAGAGACAGAGCCAGGTGGTAGGGAGAGTGCTGTATGTGAATGATCAGACTTTATTCAACTTATTTTGTTATGTCACCGCTCTTAAGTGAAATAAACTGCCTCTTAAGTTTAGTAAGTGCACATAAATAAACACATTGTCCATATTATTAACTCTTGCAAATCTGTATAGGGGAAGTATCAGTAAAAGAGACACAATTTAATGTTAAATACTATACTACAAGTGCATCAGCTGTAAATACACCAAAATTCACATATACTCACTGGTAAAATACTGCATTGCTACTGCTATGACAATCTACAAATGTAGATTAATTTCCCTCCAGAAAACACAGGTTAAAATTGCAATTTACTCCTCCAGTTTAAACCAAAGTACGAGTTTACATGAGGAAAGGGCTTGAAGATAGACCACACTGTATTCACAAGGATAGAAAAGGAATTGATATTTTACACCTAGCTTGTGTAACTTTAGTGAATCCAGTGGCTCAGAAAGACAATTTATCAGATATGTCAGTTTGCTGAATGGCTTAGCATTTGATTGCTTAGTTAATTGAGTAAATGTATAACGCAAGTCCCTTGACAGAAATACGGACATTGATAATGTCTGAAGAGTAGCAACAACAGGAGCAAACAAATTTTGCTTCTAATGTTCAAAGACAACTTATTAAGCTACTTTTCAAACACAGAATTGCAGCACACAATGACATTTGGTCTTGCAGCACTCAATTTTGCAAATAAGGAACAACATACTTAAAGTGAATTAAATATTGTACTTTGATACATAGTGATTTTTGGACAGACAAAACTATTCTTCCAAGTTTAGACAAACATTAAAGCTTTAAAATAGAGAATGCTGTAGTAAAGCCAGGTAGTTAATGATATCCCATTGCAGGGATGAAGAGTTTCAGTTCATGTTGGCATGATGGTAATGATGCTAGCATTGGTGGATACAATGGAGTAAAAGGAGGAAACAGATCTGGGCTAAAAAGAATTTGCAAGCAAGTACTTGATAATACATGAGACATATAAAATATGCTAAAGATTAAAATTATAAGCTAGTAATATATCACAATAAGCATCAATATTTTATGGAGACGCAAATTATTAAACTAGTGCAAATCAAACTTCTGTCAGAAAAAAGTGGAACATGACGGAGGTCATGAGTAGCCAAGTTTTAAACAAAGTGAAACTGAAGGAAGAGAACTTTTGAATGGTCTGGATAAGCTTTGATGACAAGGTCAGTTTAAACAATTTTCAAAAATGGCCAGCTCGTAAATGCATTTGATTGCAAAATTAATTTAGTTTTGCCAAAACAAATTCAGTTCAAAAACTTAAATTTCACTTAAGCATTAAAGCCAATTTTTAATGTGTAGCAAGTTATTTAGTTTGTATCTGAATCATTTGAATACTTACGTGCATAAGTGAATAGTATGATTGCTTTCCTGTGTAAAACAGGAAATTGAAAGGACGACCATCTTCTCCCCACTGGACAGCTGTAGAACATGGAAACAAAAATCACATTTTGATTTACTTGAGACATAAATTTTGTACAATAAATTTGTATGTAGCTTTTTCAGAACTCGTGTGCACATAGTTGGATAAGCACCAAATGCGACTGTCAATTTTGCCAGCAGCACTTCAATAGGGGAAGAAATTGACGGAAACACTGCTAACATTTGTTTAATATTTTCAAAAGAGCAAGTGAAAAACTAAATAAGGGAAAGTACACTAATTCAGAAAATAATATTCTACTACCATAGCAAAATAAATGGAGGACAAATTACAAAATGATGGAAGCAATTAATAAAGGCAAATTGCATTTCCAAAGAATTGGTCAGACTATACATTTGATTCTCGTCAACACACTAAAAGAGTTATGGACCTGTGGGGGAAAAAAGTAAACCTAAACAAAAATTTTTTACGCACTCTTGATTGATTTTAACAATCATTAATAAGATAAGGTAATTTAACAGCCTCAATCTTGTCAATCTTAGTATTCATGGAAACCTGATCACTTTGCTGTCCTCCTATTACCTGCACATAGGCAGAGGCTAAAGAGCAGGGCTCCGGAGATAAGGACAAAGAGGTGGTCATGGGAAGCCGAGGAGTGGCTATGGGATTACCTTGAGTTGGTGGACTGGGCACTGTTCACCAGGAATCAGAGGGTTTGAACCAAAACACCACCGTTGTCACTGACTTTTCAAAAACAGTCATAGATGAGTGTGTCCCCACAATATTATTCAGTCTTCTCCAACCAAAAGCCATGGTTGAATCATGAAATCTGCAATCTGCTGAGGGCCAGATTAGTGGCATTCAGGTCTTGCAAACAAGTAAAGTACAAAAGGTTCAGGTACAATCTCCATAAAGCCATCTTACATGCAAAGTGGCAATTCTGGACCAAACTTGAATCACTGAAGGATGCTAGACAACTGTGGCAAAGTTTGAATACTATCACCTCCTACAAAGTGAAACCAAAAACATAGGTGACAATAACACTTCACTCCCAGATGAGCTCAAATGCCTTTTATGCTCACTTTGACTGTCAACACGTGGAGGTAACCTTACGAACTCCCAAAACCCAGAGAGAGCACCTGGCCAAGGCAGGGTACCTGGCCGAGTACTAAAGACCTGTGTCAACTAGCTGGAGTATTCACTGACATCTTTAACCTCTTAGTTCAGCAGTCTGAAGTATTCAACTGCTTCAAGCAGGCTTCAATTATACCAATGCCTAAGAAGAACATGGTAACCTGCCTCGATGAATAATGTCCAGTAGCACTTACATAAACGTTGATGAAGTGCTTTGAGAGGCTGGTGATGCAACATATCAACTCCTACCTGAGAAGCAACTTGGATCTGCTTCAATTTACCTACTGTCACAACAAGTCACCAGCAGATACCATTTCACTGTCTCTTCACTCAACCCTGGAACAGCTGGACAGTGAAGATAAATCTATCAGGATGTTCTTCATTGATAAGAGCTTGTTATTCAATACTATCACCCCCTCATAAATAATCAATGAGCTTCAAGACCTTGGCCTCAGTGCCTCTTAGTGCAGCTGGATCCACGATTCATTCATCTGCTATTTCAGAGTTACAACATCTGCTCCACAATCTCTATCAGCACGGCTGTACCATTAGGCTAAGTGCTTAGCCACCTACTCTACTGGCTTTATACTTAAAGCCTTGTGGCTAAACACAGCTCCAATGCCATATTCAAATTTGCTGACACCATCCCTGTTGTTAGCTGAATCAGCATATAGTTTGAAAATCTGGCTGAGTGGTGCCACAACATCAGCTTCTCACTGAATATCTGCAACACCAAGGAACTGATTATTAAAATTCAGTGGGAGGTCCATGAGCCAATTCTCATCAGGGGATCAAAGGTGCAGAGAGTCAGCAACTTTAAATTCCTCAGTGTTACCATTTTAGAGGATCTGTCCCAGATCCAGCACGCAAGTGCCATTATGAAGCAAGCACGGCAGCACCTCTAATTTCTTACGGTCCAGTCCATCACAGGCAAAGCTCTTCCCATCACTGGGCACATCTACACGAAGCGCTGTCGCAGGAAAGCATGATCCTTCATCAAAGACCCCCACCTTCCAGGCTATGCTCTCTTCTTACTGCTGCCATCAAGGACATACAGGAGCCTCAGGATTTACACCACCAGGTTCAGGAATAGTTACTTCCCTTCTGCTTATTAGGCTCTTCAACCAGACAAGAGAACTTCACTTGCCCTGTCACTGAACTGTGCCTACAACCTCTGGACTCCTCATCACGTTCTTTAAATTTATTGTTTATTTATTATTTCTATTCTTTTTGTATTTGCACAGTTTGCTGTATTTTGCATATTGATTGTTTGTCCTGCTGGGGGCGTTCTTTCATTGATTCTATTGTGTTTTATGTATTTACTGTGAATGCACACAAGAAATGAATCTCAGCATTGTGTATGGTGACATGTATATACTTTGATAATAAATTTATTGTGAACTTCAGTTAACATTTTACAAGCGAAATTTTAAAGAATGAGTTACAAGGTTAAAATACTTTACACATGCTTACATTTTATTTTAAAGTATTCCATAAAGAAAGTCGCTTTGCTTATAAATATTTTTAACCATTTGAGGTGTTAAGCCCTGCTGTTTGCCAACATGCAGACACAACCAGCAGCAATGACAATGCAAACTTTAGCTGCATTTCTTGAACAAGGAGCTGAGAAATGCACTCACAAAGATTCTTCTTTCAGTCAGGTGGGCATTCACCCATGATGAATCCAACAAGCTTACAATGGAGCCAGTTCCCCATAGTCCTCAATTTACCAATCTTTCAAATATGCATCTACTTCCTCATAAAAGACCTTAATAATCTACCCTCTGCCCCTTCTGGAGTTGAGAATTCCAAAGATTCAGCACCATCGATGAGAAACAAGTCAGTGAATAGTTAAGTTCACAATTTCTACAGTATTTTTAAAAACTAAATTGTATACCCAGCTTAAAAACTCTGAACAAGGAAATGGGAAAAAAGATCAACAACAGCTCAAGTAAGGCAGTGAAAAATGAATGATTATTCTCCTCAAACATCCATACACGGTAGCATTTAAAGGTCTATGATTGGCTAACTTCTTTATTGGTCAGAAAAGTGCAAAACTTAGGAAATGGGGATGAGTTGTGGAATATACACAAAAGCTGGCCACTTGCCTAGGTTAACAATTTTAATTCTGTCCTTGGAATTTTTCAATGGGCAAGTGTTTATCTGTAGAATGTTGTGCCCATGATAAACTCCATCCTGACTTTTCCTGATAAAAAATTTTCCTCCTATGCTCAAAAGATTTTGCGTTAGACTGTGCTAATAGGCCTATGGTATCCTCAATCCTGCCCAAAATGAAGATTAATTTTGATTTTCACAGGACACTAAGACATCTGCCTAGTCTAGTTTAAGGTACCGAAAGCATGGACGTGATGCCACAATTGCAGACAAACTAGATAAACTGCAGAAATTGGACAAGAACAGAAATTTAATTAGTGTTAAAGGGTGAAGTTAATGTGCAAAGAGAATCTGAAATTCAATCTGAAAAATATGTACCTGGATGGGTGCAGCTCAAACAATTAAAGAAAGACTCACCATCCAGGACAAAGCTGTCTTGATCAGCAGACTATCTATCACATAGAAACATAGAAAATAGGTGCAGGAGTAGGCCATTCGGCCCTTCAAGCCTGCACTGCCATTCAGTATGATCATGGCTGATCATCCAACTCAGAACCCTGTACCTGCCTTCTTTCCATACCCCCTTATTCCTTTAGCCACAAGGGCCAATAAAGATCAACAACAGCTCAAGCAAGGCAGTGAAAAATGAATGATTATTTTCCTCAAACATCCATACACGGTAGCATTTTTTTTTGGTACCTTAAACTAGACTAGGCAATATTCTTGCCTTGAATATTCACTCTTTCCACAGGTGCAGTGGCAGCAGGGTGTACCTTTACAAGGTTCAGTGCAGTTACTCATACAGACTGTCCTCAAACATCAATCTCCATTGAAGAGCAGGAAAAGGGTGGTACGTACATGGTAACACCAGCAGGCTTCCATAAGTTATACATCAACTGACTTGGAAGATCTCACTAGTCTTTCATTGTCACTGGGTCTAAATCCAGGAAATGCCCAACCAATATTGTGTGAGAATAATTGCAATTGCTCAAGTTGGTAGCATACCACAACCTTCTTGGGACCATTTAGGGACAGGCAATAAATGCTGACCTTGTAACTTCACTGGCTGTAAATGCTTTAGAACAGGGGTTCCCATTCTTTTTATGCCATGGACCAATACCATTAAGCATCCCAGGTTGGAAACCCTTGCTTTAGAGCATCGAGAGATTAAGAAAACGGTTTAAAATTAAGTGTTTTTCCTATTAGAAAATTATCATGCTGGCTTATTTGTTATATAAATAAACCGGTCAATCAACAGTGATGAGACCTTCAATAAATATGTTAAGGAAGTTATTAAAGTTCAAGTTCAAAGTAAGTTTATTATCAAAGTCCATATGTCATCATTTACCACCCTGAGGTTAATTTTCTTGCAGGCATACATAGTAAATCCAAGAAACACAATTGATGAAAGACCACCCTTGAAAGGACAGACAACCAAAGTGCAAAGGACAACAAATGTGCAAATACAAAAGAGAAAAAAATAAATAAGTAATAAATATCGAGAACATGAAGTGAAGAGTCATTGAAAGTGAGCCCATAGGTGGTGGGAGCAATTCAGTGGTGGGGTGAGTAAAGCTATCCCTTTGGTTCAAGAGCCTGATGGTTCAGGGGCAATAACTGTTCCTGAACCTGGTGGTGTTGGTCCTGGTGCTCTGGTACCTTCTTCCTGATGGCAGCAGCGAGAAGACAGCCAGGCCTGAGTGGAGGGAGATGCTAGCATAATAAAGGAAATAATCAAAACATTTTTTCAATATAATAATTAAAAAACACAAAGCTTTCAGTGCAAAATATGCACTGCCTTTGGTTAATCATGTATCAGAACAGAAATTTACGATGACACTTTTATTTATACAGGTTTTACTATTGAAGTACAACATCTAAAGCTTCTTCAGAAGGGTAAAATCAGTTAAGAATTTACAAAACAAAAGGTGCTCACTTTGAAGTGATACACTTTGACAAAGAAACAAAAGAGATGTTACTGATTTGCAGGCACATGGTCAAGAGGATGGTTTATAATTCTATGTGCCAAAGGTTAGATAGTTGCAATTTTAAGTTCCACTTCAATGGCGAGAGTACAAAATCAAAAATAATCTAAAGGTAATACTACACTAAATTTACGCCAGACCGTCAGAAGTGTTGTGTAGGAATTGAGAAACTTGGGTTACATGTTTATGAAGCCTTGACAGTAATAGGAGATGTGTAAAATGGAAAGGACACTTGCTCTTCAGATGCACTTAAAGAGGCAGAAAGCACAAAAACAGGGAAGTTGTGTTGAAGCTGTACAGAACACTGGCAAAGGTCACAAACTGAATATTGCAAACAATTCTGGCCACCACACTTCCGGAAGGATGTGAGGGCCCTAGAGAGCTCACAGAAAAATTTTATTAGAATGGTTGTAGGGATAAGGGATTGCAACTAGAAGATAACAATAAGGATACTGGGATTGTTCTCTTTGGAAAAAAGATTGTTCAAGGAGATAGTAGTACAAAATCATGAACTGATTAAACAATTAATAGAGGGAAGCTGTTCCTATTAGTAGGTGCATCATGTACCAGGAGATAGTGATTTAAAATTCTGGGCAAAGGAGAATTTTTTTTAACCCTATAGTTACGATCTGGAACTGCCTGCCTGCCTACTTGATAGAAGCAGAATCCATCATTGTGAACTATTTCCTTTAACATGCAATTTATTACAAAAGCTTTAAAAAGTTTTATTATATATACTCTTACCCAATGATTTAGTGGAAAGAGTTTCAGTTTAAACCTCTCCTCATAATATGAATCATGCTGTAGCTTTGCCCTTCCTTTCAACCATGGAAGGAGGTTTTGGAATGAGAAAGATTATATAACCCAAAACTTCAGGGACACTTCTAGGAGAATCAATGGTTATCCATATGAAATGTAAAGTGTTTCACTCTCCATAAATGCTGCTTAACTTACGTTTTCTGACTCTTGGCATCCACAATATTTAGATTTTTTTACACTGGAGTACACATTATGAAAAAAAAAACTTCCATCCTTGTTGTAGCCTTTAAGTTCATGGAAAAAAATAGGACAGGGTCACAGGTGGCTCATTATCAAACATTCTTAATTATCTTATTAATTAATATTGTTACTCTGCCATGGTTTAACAGCAATTCACTTCCTTAAGAGACTGAGAATTTTAAAATTCCCATTAAGAGTTTGCTTTCCTAAGTAACTTGCAACTAAGCACTCATCATTTTATATCAAGTGAGTTATACTTTACTCTGTAACTATAAATATAACCTTGGTAATGTAATTGTTGTGTATCAGACTAAAAATCATATGCAAGCCTGAAGATGGCCACAGTTGTGGTGTGACTGACCCCTCAGACAGTTTAACGTTTAAAGTACAAAGTTCAAAGTACATTTTATTATCAGAGTACATATACGTCACCACATACAACCCTGAGATTCTTTTTTTTTTTTTTTTTTACACAAATTATCTACTCATAGAGCCAGGTCTGTTCCTGTGCTTAAGCATAGCAATGCAAAACTACTTAGTTATTTTTTTAAATGCCAAATTAAGAAGAACACAGGTATCCCCTGCACACCTCACTGCTCTGAGACTGGTGACTGAAATAGAATTTACATCTAAAAATACATATCTTTGGGACTACTGCATTGAAGAAAATTGGAGACAGAGAGATTATGTAAGATTCTCCATTTTGCAGCATCTGGAATTAGAAAGGTGAATAGTGAAAATCATTTCCATTTTGTTACGGAAAAGTATTCCCACGACGATTGCTCGGAGGTTGCTTTTGTTCAATAGTGTTAGAGACAACATAAACATGATAAACCAACTTCTCTAACTTCCGTTAATGCCCCTCCTCCCCTTCTTACCCCATCCCTGACATATTTAGTTGTTTGCCTGTTCTCCATCTCCCTCTGGTGCTCCCCCCCACCTCCTTTCTTTCTCCTGAGGCCTCCCGTCCCATGATCCTTTCCCTTCTCCAGCTCTGTATCACTTTTGCCAATCACCTTTCCAGCTCTTAGCTTCATCCCACCCCCTCCGGTCTTCTATCATTTCGCATTTCCCCCTCCCCCCACTACTTTCAAATCTCTTACTATCTTTCCTTTCGGTTAGTCCTCACGAAGGGTCTCGGCCCGAAACGTCAACAGCGCTTCTCCCTATAGATGCTGCCTAGCCTGCTGTGTTCCACCAGCATTTTGTGTGTGTTGTTTGAATTTCCAGCATCTGCAGATTTCCTCGTGTTTGCATGATAAACCAAACTCTTCTTTTAAGATTATGGAATAATTCAGTAGAAACTATTGCAGTAAGCATTTGATGCAGCAGAGTACAACAATGGATAGATGGTAGCCTGGTTTTTAAAACTACAGATAAGTCCCGTAAGGATGTTCACCAAATGTGTACATAATCTACATTCAAACGCTATCAAGTGTGCCCAAAAATGGTTCTACTTTTCACTGTTCATTAAAATGTCAACTTACCTCTCTGTTTGGGAAAGATCTCCAAAGGATGCTGCAATTAATGAAACATATTAGAATCTGCAAAGGTAATTAAATAAATAAACAGTGAACTGCAGCAGAATTGTAAAATTACAAAACATTTTCAATACCTTCATAACAGGCCTAGCCTTCTTTTCAAATAACCCAGATGGGAAGAGGTACTTGATCGCTCTCTAGAATAAGAAATGATAAATAATTCAATGCCTATAACAACAAATATTTATGAAACTATAATCATTTTTGCATGAATTGATAAATAATTCTTTCAAGTACCTTTTTCGTTAAGATAGAAATTATTTTACTATTTAACAGCCAAATGTTGTTCAGCGTCAACACAACCAGAAGTTTGCCACATCTTAAAGAAACAACTATGATACAAGCAAGAAGGGTAATTACACAAAAATTTAAAAAAATAATTTTGAAACGTAGCCACTTGAAGAAACACTGACAGCTAGAGGTAATATTATATTCTAACATAAACTTGCTTTTCAGAAGAAAAATGACATGGTTAAAAATTACAGCAAATACTGTTTATTGGTGTACAATAGTTCTGTATTATGAAGACAAACATTGAGACTATAAAGAATTTACAGCAGTATGTGACAAGAAATCTAGGGTTCTAAGACATTGGGACTACTTATTGATGCAAGGAAGATTAAGAGAACATTTAGTGGGTTTTTGAAATTAAGGAGTATTTTGGTAACACAAATAGAACATTTTTTCCCTGTGGTTGAAGAAACTGTAACAAGGACAACAATTTAAAATTTGTCACAGATTCAGGAATGGCAATAGAAATTTCTTTCAACAGAATTGTCAGAGCATGAAATGCTTTTCCACAGAGTGTAGGCAAGGCAGGCACAATAATGATTTGTAAGGATGGAACAGAAAGAAAGATGAAGTAGACAATGATATTGTGCTAAGGAGAATGCAGGGCAGTGGTATTAGTTTTGGATTACTCCAGCAAAGTTAATGGGCCAAAGAACCACCATCTGTGCTGTAAACTTGAATAAAAGGCTCAATGTTCAGATATTTATATAATGATTCAAGATATTGAGCTGCTGTGCCAGTATACTAATTTACATACACAACAAGGTATAACAACAAATTAAATAGAAAAATTAGTTAAAATTGCTTGAGATACAAGAATGCAGAGTAGTGTAGTTTGCAAGGATGTTTCATGTTTACTTACATCTAATATAATTCTCCTGCTTCATTATTTTGAGAAATGTATACATGTTTTTGCATTCTTGAAAGGGATAAAGGATACAATTACCAAAAAAGAGTGAACATGACTGGCTCTTTTCATAAAGCTGAGGGGACCTAACAAAGGTCATCAAAAAAGAGCCAACATGAAGACATTTTTACTATCAGAGCATCCAAAACTCACAGAAGTTAGCCAGACATGAGTAACTCCCACACAAAATTCACAATAAACTACTCTATTGGGATAGTTGAGAAGGTAGAATGAAGAATTGTTAAGGTGAACATCACAGACACTGTTAATAGAGGTTTGCTAAGATCATCCAGAAATAACAAGCTATGTCAATAGGGCAAAAGGTTGTAATGGTGTACAGAGTGAGAAGTGGAATGTAAACATTGGCATGGTTATCTTTGAACCTTGTAATATAACTCAGATAAATGTTAACTTATCAATCTAAATTGCCCTTAAATAAATAAAATGAGGCCAAACGATTCATAGGCACTTTTACTATACAGGTTTCCCCCACTATCCGAAAGTAGACTGTTCCTATGAAACCTTTTGCAAGCCGAAATGGCATAAAGCAAAGAAACAATTACTATTAATTTATATGGGAAAAATTTTTGAGCATTCCCAGAGCCAAACAATAACCTACCAAATCATACCAAATAACACATAAAACCTAAAATAACACTGACATATAGTAAAAGCAGGAATGATATGATAAATACACAGTCCATATAAAGTAGAAATAATGTATGTACAGTGTAGTTTCACTTACCAGAATCGGGAAGACAGTGAGCACGCTGGAAGGTTCACACATTTTTCTATCATACAGTTCTTTGTAAGCATTCAAAATATCCTGTAAACCTGCCCTAAACCTACATGTCCTTTCAAAATTAAAGTCGTACTTTTCTGCAATCATTGCAGCACTGTCAATTGTAGCAAAAATCTCACACAGTTCAAAGTTATGGTGGCTTGATGCTGAGTGTAGTTTCTGGGAAAGGAGCTTAGTGGTGCCACTCTCGCTGTCGCTGCAAATGCTGAATGCTATTTTTGCTTTTCGCCTTTTTTCGTAAACAGGTACTAATGTAGGTCTTTTGTAACAGCAAAGTGGCGTAAAGCAAACTTTTGAAAAGTGGGGGATACCAGGACTTTCCTCTTTCAAGGGTCTGGTACTGTTTACTCTTATGCCCAAAAGCATAACTTGCCTATTTGACAAAAAAAATCTTCATTTTGCTCACTTTGTCAATAAGGCAGTAAATTAATTATCCCCAAAACATTTACATTTTTCATTCCTGTCTCACACCCCGTTTTGGCCATTTATGACAGACACAAATAAAATCTTAATTTACACGTATTCCACTCAACACAAACTCCTCACATATGCCCATACTATAAAATGATTTCCTAAGTGCTGGTTCTTATTCCCTTTATCCCTGCTTAAATGTACCTGAAACAATATTTTCTAGATATTGTTCCCAGTCAGGATCCACTTAAACCTCTATGAAATACTTACACAATACCTTGCATGATTTTTCATGATTCTTTCTCTCCAATTTTGCATCAACACTTTTGGTCTTTATCTAGCAAAATATGAACTTCCATTTTTTGTGTCTTCTGTATTCCATATGTCATATTTGATGACATTTATCATATCTTTCATTTGTTTACTTCTCTGCTAACAGATTTTGCTTTAGCCATCCTCTTTGAGGGATAATTATCACATTCATGTACTGCCGACTCAAATATGACCAAGGTAGTGTCTTAAATTGTCATGCCACCCTAACCCCTCATTCTGAAATTGAAAAAGTAAGCAAGGCCAAGATCCCAACTTTTGTTATTTTTACCAACTTCATGCCAAACTCCCACACTACCTTCAAATTCAATTAGTCCATCACCCCTCTCACTTCCTTTGATCTTTCTTTTTCTATCTCAGGAGAAAGATTATCTACTGTCCTCTACTACAAAGGCACTGATTTCCACAGCTATCTTGACCACTTTTCCTCCCATCCTGTCACTTGAAAGGACTCCATTCCTTTTCCTGTTCCTCTGTCTCTATCACATCTGTTCTTACACTGGGCCTTTCACACCAGGACATTTGGGCCACCTTCCTTTTTCTTTGTAGAAAACAAGTTCTTTCCCCTTCCACCATACCACACTGATATTGATGGAGCCTTCACTCTCATTTTCCACACCTTGCCTTCATTTCCCACCTCACCACTATACAGAACAAGATACAGTTCTCCTGTGGCTCAACTATCACCTATGCATCCAGCGTATAACTCTTCATGGCTTCGACCAGGTACACTACCAACCAAATCTTCCCCCCTCCCTTTTCTGCTTTCCCCGAAGCTCACTTTCTGACTCCATGGTCCGCTCATTCCTCTGTACCCATCACCCTTCCCGCCCCTGGCATTCTCCCCTTTAATCATGTGTATCACCAGCCCCTGTACCTCCTCCCTCACCACAATCCAGGCAAACATACAGCCCTTCCAGGTGAGGCAATCTTTCACATGCATATCCCTTGGGAGTATTTATTCCAAACTGTGCTCCCATTGTGGCTTCCTGTATATTGCTGAGTCTGAAAGCAGACAAGGCAGTTATTGTGCTGACTACTTTTGCTTTTTCCACCATGGCTACCTGAATCTTCCCGTTTTGAGCCATTTTAATTCTTTTCCCCATTCCCACACCAACACGTTTGCATATGGCCACCTCTGCTGCAAGATGAGGCCAAATGTTAACTTAGCAGTTTGTACTTGGGTAGGCTACAACCCAACAGCATTAACACTAACTTTACCAACCTTTGGTTACAGCTCCCACTTTGCCCCTTTCCTCTCTCATCCTGATCTGGGCCCAATTACCATGTCTTTTCCCCATCATCTCCACCATCTGCCTGACGCTCCACTCACTGACCTATTTCTCCACCTCCTCCCTTTATTCCACGCGCCACCTTCCGCTCCCACTGGATTCCATCATTATTTTCAGCCCGTTGTCACGTTCATCTATCAGCTCTCATTTTTGGCACAATTCCCACTCTCCCATCACTACACCCTCTTACCTGGGTCCACCTGTCACCTGCCAGCTCTTGCTCCATCCCTCCAACTTTATACTGATTATTTTCTGTTCAGATGACGAGCCTTGACTCCAAATATCAACTGTCCATTCCCCTCCAGAGATGCTGCCTGTCCTGCTGAGTTCCTATGGCAATTTTTGTGTTGATCCTGACTCTAACATCTGTAGTTTTGTACTTCTTAAGCTCTAATGCCTGGTTAATCTATTGTTTATACATCAGCTTGATAAAGAAGCTGAACTGTGCACAACGAATAACTCTGCAAGGGACTGTCTAAGTTGCTGATTAAAACTCATTAACGAGGTTGCCCTCAATTTTGGTCTACACTCTGTTAATTGTATATGATACTAAGTTTCACATTCTTATAGCAATAACCAGTTGCCTGGAAGCAAAGCCATTACTGATCATTTTGAGCAGCAGTAAGGGTACCAGGTCATGGCATCTAGAAGGGGGTTCCTGTGGTGCACAGGAGAGGAAAAAGTTGGCATGAGATCACGACAGCAGGAAGCAGCAGACAGGTAGTTGAAAATGAGTAGAAACAACTGAAGCTCCCCTGAACCACCTCCTCAGTTAAACATAACACTTTCAGAGCAAAACAGTGCCACCTTTGTTCTCTTTTCCACAGCATACAAACCCTTGCAGATTTGTTACTCAATTACCTTTATTTAAGTCAGTTTCAGTCACTCCTGTAAGTTATTTCTTTCACTATAGCTCTTCAATTTCCAGCTGCCTTATTACCCAAGCAGCAAGTGTAAATAAACATCAAGATTTTGGCTCTTTTGAAATTATTTAAAGTTGTCTGGTGGGGGCAGTCAGATAACTTTCATTTAATGTGCTCTTTATCTTCAGGTTGTCCTGTCAAGATTCCTCTTCAGGAAAAATCTATTTTTCTTGGCAACAGTTAACTGTGAGAAATAAGGACCATACCATGCTTCTGATTTACCCTGGGTTTTGTAACTATTTCTACATAATAAATTCAGATTACTAATTTAGCCACTTAGATGCATACAGCACTATCCTTACAATAAGACAATAGGTATGATAAGTTACCTTCTTAGTACTTACTTACTTTTATGCTTATAGAAGTTTGATTTTGATCCAATAAGTATGTTAAAGAGTATTGGATAGATGTTGAATAATTATAATTATAGAACTGTTTAATCAATACTGTGCAGGGTTTAGTCTTAACACTTTTAGCACAAACTTAACACTCAAAGACATCTCTTACAGTATTTACACCACATAAAATGTAGGAAGGAAGTTGTGCTGCAATACTTTGCTTCATTAATCTATTTTGAAAACTATCAATATATTTACGTTTTTAAAAAATGTAGAAGAAATATTTGATTTGCAATTTGAGTAATGTATGATAACACTGAATTTGGACACTTAGCTTTAAACCATCCACACTTTACCTTTTAATCTGAATGGGGTAACATCCATTCATTACAAGGGTAAATAAAGGCAAGTGATTTCGTCTCTATGAAACCTTGGTGTCAATTAATTAAAATTAGAGACATTTAGAGACACTGGAAGAGGCCACTGTGAGCAATAAGGCATTGGAAAGCCTCCAGGACAGTCTGTGGGTAGGGACTCAGTTTGTGCTGCCTAAAAAACAACGTGCCAGTTTTGGTTGATGCAGCTCAATAACTTTGTTCCACAAAGATGTAGGGTCCAAGCACAAATTCAGGCTGGAATTACATCTTAGTACACTGCAAAAAGGTTTCTGAAACTCAGAGCATGCTGTAAGAAACCCTCAACAAGAAACCTAATCTATATATTTAACAATTTCCAAGATTAACAAAGCTTTACCCAATGCATTTTTTTTTGTCTCCAACTTGGCATTTTAAGGCACGAGGCTAATCAAAATCCTCATAGGATGCCAAACTTTCTTTTACAAGCACCTTGACAAAGTTACTGATTTTTGTATTTGACAGTTACAACTGCACCTTTGAAGGTATTAGAACAAAATAAATACGTGGAAATAACTTTATAATTCACCACTAGTCCAATTTTAAATTCATTTACAAATAGAATTTATCAAGTTTAATTTAGCTAGCAAAAATCTAGGCAAACTGCCAGATCAATAATACAGAAGTAGGGCTTGTTTCACCTGTTTTAGTGACAAAGAATTAAATATGACTATATGACTGACATGGGAAAAGTAGCAGGTCATGTTGACCGTTTTTATCAATTAGTTATCCTGCCTTGGCAGCAAAAATGAAGCTATTTACTTAATCAATGATTCTACCAAATGTCATTTCTACTGATTCGCTTATAAATTAATAGCAAGACCAGCTAATGTGCAGGTGCTAATTTATTTAAACTGTTCTCAGCAGATAGTTGGAGCTCCATAATCAACATCTGGCTCTTCATGTTAGTTGTCAATTTCACTTAGACACGCTTGTCTTAACAACTTTATTTATTATAAATGAGTAAAAATCATAATACATCATGAATAATTGCATAATGGAGGAAATAGGCAAAGTAAATCAATTAGGAAAAGCAATACAAGTATTTTTAAAGTTCAAATGAGTGTTCTATTAAGCAACTTCAGATTCTTCTCATTTTTAATAGTACTCTGGTGCTTGGAAGTAGGTACAAAGGAGTTGCCGGGGTAAGCTTTTTTTTTTTTTTTTACGCAGAGAGTGGTGAGTGCCTGGCCATGGGCTGCTGGCGACGGTGGTGGAGGCAGATACTATAGGGTCTTTTAAGAGACACCTGGATAGGTACATGGAGCTTAGAAAGATAGGGGGCTATGGGTAACCCTAGGTAATTTCTACAGTAAGTACATGTTCAGCACAGCATTGTGGGCCAAAGGGCCTGTATTTTGCTGTAGGTTTTTCTATGTTTCTATGTTTATTTAAAATAGCTTCTTCTGCAGCATACCATAAAGTAATTGCATTGAAGGCACTCCATATTAAAACAAACTTCCTACATTAACACATACAAACAAGCTGGATGAACTCAGCAGGTTGGGCAGCATCCGTTGAAATGAGCAGCCAACGTTTCGGGCTGAGACCCTTTCAGCCCGAAACATTGACTGCTCATTTCAACGGATGCTGCCGGACCTGCTGAGTTCATCCAGCTTGTTTGTATGTGCTGATTTGACCACAGCATCTGCAGTATACTTTGTGTTAAACTTCCTACATGTATTTCTTCAAATTAGAAACAGCTTTAACCAGCAGGAAGAACTTTACTTTAAAAAGGAAACAAAAAATCTACATTTCAAGGACTGCTTCATCAGTCATTAGTTACATTATTCTGAAGAACAGAAAATTTGAGTTGCTCTTTGTATTCCAGTGTGGAATTGCACTCAATTTGCCAAGAATATTTGGGTGCCAAACATCCTATTCTGGTTGGCTGCTGGTGACTTGCTGGTGTTCCGGAGAGGTTGGTATTAGGACTGCTTCTTTTCACATTATGTCAATGATTGGATGACAGAAATGATGCCTTTGTGGCCAAGTTTGCAGACGGTACAAAGATAGGTGGAGGGGCAGGCAGTGTTGAGGAAGCAATGAGTCTGCAGAAGGACTTAAGGCAGATTTGGAGAATGGGAAAAGACGTGGGAGATGGAATATATTATAGGGAAGTGCATGGTCATGCACTTTGGTAGAAGGAATAAAGGTGTAGACAATTTTCTAAACAGGGCGAACATTCAAAAATCAGAAATGCAAAGGGACTTGGGAATCTTTGTGCAGGATTCCCTAAAAGTTAACGTATGGATTGAGTCGATGGTAAGCAAGGCAATGTTAATTCATTTTGAGAGAACTAGAATTTAAGAGCAAGGACGTAATACTGAGGTTTTATAAGGGATTAGTCAATCCGCATTTGGAGTATTGTGAGCAATTTTGGCTCATACAATGTTTATTGTATGAGGAGCATTTGATGGCTCCACTCCTGTACTTGCTGGAGTTTAGAAGAATGAGGTGGTATCTCACTGTAATCTATTGAATATTGAAAAGCCTAGAGTGAGTGGATGTGGTGAGGATGTTTCCTATAGTGAGGGAGCATAGGACCTGAGGTCATAGCTTCAGAACAAAGGGTGCCCATTTAGAATTGAAATGAGAATGATTTCTTTAGTCAGATTTTGATGAATCTGTGGAATTCATTGCTACAAGTGGTTGTGGAGGCCAGATAATTGAGTAAATTTAAAGCAGAGGTTGAAAGGTTCTTGGCATCAAAGGTTACGGAGAGAAGGCAGAATGGAGTTGAGAGGTATATAAAATCAGCCATGATGTAATAGTGGAGCAGACATGATGGGTTGAATAGCCTAATTCTGCACCAACATCTTATAGACTTATCCTTCAGGAGTTAGGTAGGTAGCAGCCATTTACACAAATGAAACTTGTCATCATGAACTATTTCAAAATGGAAACTACAGCTGAAGTTAGTTTTGAAATTAAAAGGGCAGCTAACAGAAATAAACAGTATAATACTCAAAGCACAAATTACCAGCCCACAGCAGGAGGCCACTCAAGATAAGTGGTTTGTAAACTGAGGTAATGACAAGATATTATCGTATCCAATAGTCAAATGTAAGATAATGGGTCAAACCAGGCATACTGTATCCTCAGCAACTTCACAATTGTGATAGAGATAAAGAAAGGTTCTATACCAGACTTTTCACATCAAATGTGGCCATGGGAAAATTCATTCTATCAATAAGAATGGTATTTCTGTACCAAGAGAGTTGTCCTCACAATGTTTACTTTTGAATGTTGTGGTTTTGGCATTTGGAAGTCTTTTAGACCATAGATATGAACTATTTTGTCTCAAAAATGGTATTTGATAATGTTATTAAATAAGATGTTCTCCCACTATAAAAATCTAATTCGATAGAACCATTTGTCTATGGCTAAAATATTGTCGTAAAAGGTGCACCTGTAACTATTGAAATGGTATTTAATCAGCTGCTATTACCTTTTGTTCTTATGAGTCCAAAAAGAATAAACTGTAAGTTCAGGGAGACTCCACTGAGAGATTCTCCTAGGAGAGAATGTGTCTGCGTGTGGTGAAGTAAGACCTTTTACACCCAAGGCTGCAATTTCTGTGAGGCTCATACAGAGTCATACCAGTATTGTGGGAAGTAATGCTAGAGATTAGTTTCTAGTGGAAAATTTTCTTTATAGAAAGTACATCATCTGTTACATTTTCATTCTCAAAATCTATATAAAGAAACTACTTTGTAAACATCAGTTCATGAGGTCTACATATGGTTGTTACAGACTTTGTGCAAATACAAAAATAAAACACCATTCTGTCAAACACAAAAAAATCTTAAATTCATAGATTCTAATTGCGCTGATATCTGAACAAACAAATTCTATGTACCCAACACTAATCTGATATTGGGCGATTTATACATGGGATTTAACAAGCTCAATTGACCCCAAATTCATTCATGTTTGTGTTAAACATGGAAGATTATAACATATTCCCTCTGCTCTTGCTAATTCTCTTTGTGCTGTGCAGCAAGCACTCCTTTATCAAGATCATCTCATGGTGCTGAATTTGTAAAGGTGTGATTAAACAGATCTTCTGCCCCTTAGCAAATGTTACAAATATACGCACCACTCAACCACAGCATTACTAACCATGTTAATGCTTGAATACGGAAAATACAACTACTACGATCCACTTTGCGAAGAGGTTAGGGTGTTTTTGTGTGGTCCGTAGTTGGAACAGTGTAGTTTCAGTCACATTCTCCAGAAAATTCCACTGTCAAGTGACCACAGTGGCAATGGCTTGTTCAGGTCTGATTTACTGCCTTTTGCAATCTACATGGCTGGTTCGAGATTTGATGTATTTTCCAGATCGGGATCTCTTTCAAAGTTGTCCTTGACACCCCTGCATTTTTATGACCTACAAGGACACGGGCATACATCTATAAAGGTTTCTAAGAGACTAACTTGTGAACTTGGTCTCCTGGTAATCATAATTGATACAGACTTCAGGGCTTGATAGTGTACAAGACAAAATTGATAGAGACATCCACTCATTTGACCATAAGACCCTAAGACACAGAAGCAGAATTAGGCCATTTGGTCCATCAAGTCTGCTCTGCTATTCCATCAAGGTTGATTTATTATCCCTCTCAACGCCATCTTCCGGCCTCCTCCCTGTAATTTTACCCAATCGAGAATATGCCAACCTCCACTTTAACTATATTCAATGTCTTGGCATCCACAGCGGTTTGTGGCAATGAATTTCATCACCCGCTGGCTAAACAAGTTTGCTGCTCTAAAAGGATGTCCTTCTATTCTGAGACTGTCCCCTCTGATCCTAGATTCTCCACATCCACTCTATCCAAGCCTTTCAGTATTTGATAGGTTTCAAAGAGATCCCCCCTCATTCTGCTAAACTCTTGAAAGTACAGGCTCAGAGCCATCAACCATGTTACCGGCCAACATCAAATACGTTTACACTGTCATTCCTAGGATCATTCTTACCTTCTCTACTCTTGCCAATGCCCAAAACTGCTCACAATACTCCAAATGCAGTCTGACCAATACCTCAGCATTACATCCTAGTCCTCGAAAAGAATGCTAACATTGCATTTGCCTTCCTTAGCACTGACTCAGGCATACAATACCATTTTGTAAACTCTCACCTTCTGAGACTTCAATCACTGGTCACCACTTGCCTTTGTCCAATAAATATTCTTCCTTTTTGTTCTTAAATAATCTCTATCTTCAGGTAAACTCTCCTAGCTGTTGATGCAGCTAATTCTTGACCTCATCATTTTCCATGACCTCAATTAATTGAAATGCCTTGCTGCAACCACTTTCTTTTAAACCCCAATTCTTTCCAACTGCACTTTATTCACCTCTTAAAAAATCACTTCTCTAAATCCTAATTAATTATGGAACTTCTAATGCCTATCCCTTTGCTTTCTAATCAACAGTAACTTTATATATTACTGGTTTGTCCTTTGACTTCAAGCTTGGGTCCCACGTACTCAATAAAATCTCTAAATCTTCCATTCATCTTATTCCCACCAGTATGGCAAAAGGGGAAAAAACACGAGGGTATCCAGTATACTTCTGCTTTCGCCTCCACTCACATTTACCATTGGATCCCCTAAAAAAAACCCAAAGCATCCTGGTAAACAAACGTGGCTCTACTTCTCTTGATCCTTTCTCCATCAAAATCACACCACAAATTATACACTCTACCTCAACATGAATGCTTCTCTGGTTTCTTGATTTTCAGTATAAAGATCAAGACGAGTAAAGAAACCCAAAATAAACTCTAACCACTAATATTCCCAGATCAAGAGTGAAGCACAAATACTTGTACAGACTTGCAGGGCTAGTTTCTGCAATTACATTTTATGCAATTATTCCCTTTAAAATTGCATTTTTTCACGATAACGTCACTAGTTTTGCACCATTCATGAAACTTCCTAGTAGCTGCACTACACAAAATTATACTGTAATTTGACAGTGGAGGTAGTAAAAGATGAAAATGTATAAAATTGTTAATAAAACTGCAAGAAACTTAACTTACGTCAATATCATCTTGATTGATTGCTTCTGGATCTTCCCCCATCATGTTAGCTAGATGTCTCTTTCCAATATTGAACTCTTCAATTTGCTGCTTTATAAATTCTTCGGAATAATTCTCATGGAATGTAGCAGCCATACTCTTCTTCTGCAAAGCGTTGCTGCTGCAGAAAAATCGCACCAGCTGCAATAAACCAAGAAGCACCATTATTCATTGACTTGCTGCTCCAGAAATGCATATTCCCTTTTCATGCAAATGATTTTGATATCCATCCATTGCATTCACTTCATCAAATATTACCTTTCCAGTTCTCTTGATATAATGACAATACACAAGTGTCCACACAAAATAGCAGTGAACATTCTCATTCAAATATTGTAAATAATACCTTCCATAATACAAAAAAAAAAATAGTGCATATGACCTGCTAATTTTTGTTGGCTTTCTGTTTTTATTGTAGGCAAGTTTATATCCTTATCAATATGTGAAATTGCTGTGGAGGACTAGAATATTTAGTGTGCACCTTTGCCATCTGCTGTTGACAAGCTCAACCAACTATAAACAAAATATCCTTCTTATTCTTTATTACTTCCTAGGATCCAGAAGTGTTTTTCTTTCTAGCTTAATGTGGAATAGACTGTGTGACATTAAGACATTTTTGATTCATTTTCAATGAACTATAGTTAATCTAATCTGAATTGTTTTAAATCAATTAATCTGTTAAATCCTTCAAGAGATTTTCTATAAAAGGAGTTAACTGAAAAAAGTATGATTTCTTAATTACAGAACAGGAGCAGAAAGGTTCAATATTCACTGTGATCATGGCTGATGCACTATTCCATATCTACTATATTAAAGAAATCATAACAACACCACGCATGTTTAAACTTCCAGCATCTGCAGATTTCCTCCTGTTTGCTCTTTAAAGAAATCATGCCTGTTTCATAAACCTCGATGCCTTTGTGTCAAGAAATCAATCTTATCTACTTCAAACATTTAGGAGTTTGTACTCCAAACATTTGGTGGTAGAGTATTCAAAATGTTCACCAATCTCTCGGGGTTCCCAAACTTTTTAAAGTCATGGACTTCAACCATTGACCGAGGGGTCCGTGGATCCCAGGTTGGGAATCTACTTAGTACATGGAGATATTTCTTTCAATCTTAGTTCCAGATGTCCTTCTCAATCATTTGAAAATCCAAGATCACTTGCTCTATTCTTTTCAGTAAGAGAATATGTTCATCCACAATCCAGTTTGTCTGTCAGAATTTTGTGAATTTTATTGAAATCCTTTGTCATTTTTTTGAACTCCAAACACAGACCTAGTCATCCAATCTCTCCTTTTATGACAGCTGTCATCCCAAGAATCTGTCTGTGAATCCCCACTGCATTCCCTCTTTGACAAGTTTATCCTTGCTAGGACAGGACTGGTCTCATTACTCAACATACCAAATTGCAAAGAATACTAAAATTAAGATTTTATTATAAATCAGTTCATCAACACAACTACTCGATAACAATGCAGAATCAGTTCAGAATACAAATATATAGAACATAGTGTAACACAGTACAGGCCTTTCGGCCCATGATGTTGTGCTGAATTTTTAACCTATTCCAAGATCAATCTAATGTTTCCCTCTCACACAGCACTCTATTCTTCTTTCATCTATGTACACATCTAAGAGTTTTTAAAAATGTCCCTAATGTCTCTACCACCACCCTTGGCAGTGTGTTTCATGCACTCAGCACTCTGTAAAATAAAAATCTGACATACCCCCATGCCTTCTGCTGATCAGCTTAAAATTAAGCCCTGTCGTATTAGCCATTTCTACTCTAGGAAAAAGGCACTGGCTGTGCATTCGACCTATGTCTCATCTTCTTATACAATTCTCATCCCATTGCTCCAAAGGGAAAGCCTTAGCTTGCTCAATCTTTCCTCATAAGCTCTCAAATCCAGGCATCATAGCTCTTAAGCTCAATCCCCTGACTGATGAAGGACAACACCACATGTCTTCTTAACAGCCCTATCAGATTGTGCAGGACAATAACCTTCTAATCTATCCACAACACTACCACCCTTGGTGTCATTTGCTAACATACTAACCCACCCTTCTACTTCCACATTTATAAAAATCACTTGGTCCAGGGGTCCCAGACAGATCCCTGCGAAACATCACTGGTCACCAAAGTACAGGCAGAACATGCTCCACCTACTACCACCCTCAACCTTCTGTAGGCAAGACAATTCTGAATCCATGCAACCAAGTTTCCAGGATCCCATGCCTCCTGGCTTTCTGAATGAGCTTACCCTATGAAACTTTGTTTGGCACCTTAGTGAAATCTATATTCACCACATCCACAGCTCTACCTTCTGCGGGGCAGCACAGTAGCATTGAGGTTAATGTAATGCTATTCCACCACCAGTGACCCAGTTCAAGTCAGTCAGGAGTTTGTGGGTTTCCTCTGAGTGCTCCAGTTTAAAGATGTATAAGTCAGTGGGCTATTTGGTCACAAGGGTGTAATTGGGTGGTGCAGACTTGTTGGGCCAGACGGTCCTGTATCTCTAAATAAAATAAAAATAATTTTGGGACTTCCCTGAAAAACTCAATCAGGCTCAAGGCACAACCTTCCATGCTGACTGTCCCTAATCAGACTATGCTTCACCAAATACTAATACGTCCTGTCCACCACAAATGTAAAACTCACTGGTCTATAATTCCCAGAATTATCTCTATTAAGTTTTTTGAACAAGGGACTAACATTTGCCACCTTCCTATCTTCTGGTATTACTCCTATGGCCAGAGAAGACATAAAGATGATTGCCGAACGCGCAGCAATCTCTTCCATCTCTTCCCATGTAACCTTTCATCCTGTCACCCTGGCTCAAGAGGACAGACCTATCCAGCATCCCATGCAAGCACTCCCAAAACAACCTCCATATTTCTGTTATGCATTTCCCTGAGTACATCAAATCCCAATTTACACTCAAGTTCCTGTCTAATATCATAATTTATGATCCCACAATTAAATATTTTTCTATACCAACTGCTCCTATCCCTGCCCAAGGTCATGGTGTGATGGTCACTGTCTCTGAAATGCTCATCCACCAAGAGTTCTGTTACTATAGTGCTATATTCAGTACAGCCTCTGTTGTCATTGGCTTGTGCACAGTGTATCCAGGAAGGATTCCTGATAATATAACAAATTCTGCCCCATCTGGACCTTTTGCTCTCAGAATATTAGGGAAGTTGAAGTCACTCATGACCAACATCCTGTCACTTTTACACCTTCTCAAAATCCTCCTCCTGATCTGCTTCTCAGTGTCTCTGTTGCTATTGGGTTGGTGGGGGAGGAAGGAGGGGTGCAGTTCTATAGAATACTCCCAATAGAGTGATTGCTCCCTTCCAGTTTCTGATTTCCACCTATACCAACTTAGTAGACAATACATCCACTAGACGGGCCGAAGGCCTGTTTCTGTGTTGTACTTTTCTATGGTTCTTTCTACCCTCCCTTTCTGCAACTGTGATACTATTCCTGATTAGCAAAGCCACTACCCCATCTCTTTTAAACAGACACTACTGCCCTTGAATCAGAATGAGGGTTAATATCACTCACACATGTTGTGAAATTTGCTGTTCTGCGCAACAGCACATTGCAATATGTAACAATAAAAAACTAACAATTACAACATGAAAGAGACAGAAAAATTAAATTAGTACAAAAAGCGTGCAAAAAGAGGTAAGGTAGCATTCATAGGTTCATCATTCATTCAGAAATTAGATGCAGAGAGGAAGAAACTGTTCCTGAAACACCGAGTGTGAGTCTTCAGGTTCCTGTAGCTCCTCTACAATGGCAGCAATGAGAAGAGGGCAAGGCCTGGACGATGGGGGTCCTAATAATGGATGCCTACTTTTTGAGGCATCATCATTTAAAGGTGTTTTCGATGCTGGGAATGCTTGTATCCACGATGGAGTTGGCTGAGGGTGCAACTTTTTGTGGATTTTTCTGATCCTGTGCAGCAGCTTTTCCAAACCAGATGGTGATACAACCAGTTAGAATTTCTATATAGAAATTCGCAGTGTCTGGTGACATACCATGTCTCCTGCAACTCCTAATGAAATATAGCTGTTGAAATAAAGCCTCCTTTGTAATGGCATCAATATTTTGGGCCCAGGATAGATCTTCAGAGATACTGACACCAAGAAACTTGAAACTGCTCACCCTTTCCACTGCTGATGCCTCGACGAGGACTGGCGTGTGTTCTGTCGACGTCCCCTTCCTGAAGTCTACAATCAATAAGGATATCAAAGAGGTAGTCGGGAGAGGCAGAAGAGAAACTACAGGATTGCTTCCAGTCAGTACACTGGGCTATATTCAAGGACTTGTTAGAAGATTTGAACTGTTATGTACCAGCAGCAATAGATCACAAATGAGTCAGGTTTTAATGTTAAAACCACTATCTTTATTAGTATCTACTCAAAAATATAGAAAATAAAATGAAATAAACAGAAGTTAACACTGTTATGTGTGTGTGGCTCCCAAACTGTCAAGCTTAGGAACAGTTCTTAAAGTCTTAAGATGGCAAACTAGAAAGCTCCAGTAATCCACAGAATGAGTGAGGAGAAGGACTGGTAAATCCACGTTAAAATATAGAGAGGAGGCGATCACGAAGAATTCCACAGGTTCCACGCTGGGAACTCGAAGTTAACAGTTGCCGAAGATCTTATCCGTCGAGTTATCCCGAAATCCACGTAGAAACATCACGAGGTGACAGTCACGGAATATACCCTAGCACAAGTGGTTACCACATAACATGCCTGAAACCAGGTAAGGGTTAACAAAAGTGGTCGCCACAGGATACTCCAACAAAATCCACGTATGGATCATACAAAGTGACAGTCACACATCAACCCAATCCTTTGGGCACAGGAAAGTATCAGACTTTACCCATTGTTGCAGCAAGCTCCTGTCAACTTCCACTCTCTCTCTCTCTCTCCTCTCCCAAAGTCCCAGCTTGTTATACTGACGTCATAGTCCTGCCTCATCCAGGCGTTTTAAAGTGACACCGTGGTCACATAACAGAACGAGTACAGCTCAGTTGTCAAAGACTTCATAAAAACAGTTGCAGACGAGTGTGTCCACCACCCCACACAAAATCACTCAGAGTATTCTGCAACCAGAAGCCCAAGGTGAACAATGAGATCTGCAATCTGCTGAGTGCCAGGTCTAGCAACCAAATAAAATACAAGAGGTCCAGCTATGATCTCCAGAAAGCCATGTGAAGTGGCAATTCTGAACCAAATTGGAATCACTGAAGGATGCTGAACAGCTGTGACAGGGCTTGAATGCTATTATCTCTCACAAAGTGAAACCATGCAACATAGGTGGCAACAAAGCTTAATTCCCAGATGAGCTCAATACTTCTACGTTCGCTTTGACTGTCAAAAGATGAGGAACCTTCTCAAACTCCCACAGCCCCCAACGACCCTCTGATTTCGGTCTCTGAATCCAATGTGAGAGTATCCTTCAGGAGGGTGAACCCACAGAAAGCATCCGGCCAGATGGGGTACCTGGTTGAGTACCAAAGACCTGTGCTGATCAACAGGCTGGAGTATTCACCAATATCTGTAACCTCTCGCTTTGGTAGTATGAGGTAACCATCTGCTTCAGGCAGGCTTCAATTATACTGATGCCTAAGAACGTGGTAGCCTGCCTCAATAACTGTTGTCCAGTAGCACATTATCTGCTGTGATGAAGTGCTTTGAGAGGTTGGTGATGAAACATATCAAGTCCTGACTGAGAAATGACTTGGATCTGCTCCAATTTTCTTGCCATCACTGGCAGATGCCATTTCATTGGCTCTTCATCAACTACAGCTTGGCATTCAATGCCACAATCTGCTCAAAACTAACCAATAAGCTTCAATACCTTGGCCTCAATACCTCCTTCTGCAATTGGATCCTTGATTTCCTCACTTACAGATCCCCAGTCAGCTTGGATTGCCAAAAATATTTCCTCCACAATCTCCATCAGGACAGGTGCACCACAAGTCTGTGTGCTTAGTCCCCTGCTTTACTTGCTTTACACTGCAAAGCACAGCTCCAATGGCATATTTAAGTTTGCTGGTGGCACCACTGCTGCTGATCGAATAAAAGTTGGGGAAGAATCAGCATATAGGAGGGAAATTGAAAATTTGGCTGACAGGTGCCACAACAACCTCTTACTCAATGGCAGCAAGACCAAAGAGCTGATTACTGACTTCAGGAGGAAAACAGAGGTCCATGAGCCAGTCCTCATCAGGGATCAGAGGTGGAGAAGGTCAGCAACTTTAAGTTCCTCAGTGTTTTCATTTCAGAGGACCTGGTACGGGCCCAGCACATATACACCATTATGAAGAAAGCAAGGCAGCACCTCTATTTCCTTAGAAGTTTGCAACATATGTGACATGACATCTAAAACTTTGACAAACTTCAATAGCTGTGTGGTGGAAAGTATATTGACTGGTTGCATCATGGCTTTGTCTAGCAATGCCAATGCCTTTGAACGGAAAATCCTACAAAAAGTATTGGATATGGCCCAGCTAATACGGGCAAGGTCCTCCCCACCACTGGGGACATCAACATGAAGTGCTGTCGCAGAAAAGCAGCACTTCATCACAGGTGTGAGTTCATGAGTTCCATGTACCAATCCATGCTTTAAGTTCATCACCCTTGTTCATGATACTTCCCATTAAAGTAGACACACTTTAACCTGTCCAACTGACTGCATTTATGCCCTATCCACTGCCGATCCTTCCTCGCAGTCCCTATAAATGTTGCCTCTACCTTTACACAAACTGCTCCATCCTCTGGCTATTGCTTTGTGAACCCAGCTCCATGCCAATCTAGTTTAAACCCTCCCCGACAGCTATAGCAAACCTACCCGCAGGTATATTAGTCCCTCTTTTGTTCAAGTGCAACACAACTTTTTAAAAAATATGTCATACCGTCCCCAGACGAGATTCTAATGATCCACAAATCTAAAAAAAGTGACACAAAATTATGTGTATACAAACTTAAATTATTTATTATTACCATGAATGTTTTTTACTCTGTAATCTTCACTAAATCTTCATTTTACTGTAATCTTCATTGTAAACTAAGCTGAATCTAAAACACTTTCAGAACCTCTTATGTCTAAAACATTACTATTTATCCAACCAACTTTTCTTTCATTTTTGTTACATGGGCTTCTTTTCTCGCTGATCCTATTTCACATTCATGCAGCTATTATTTTCACTTTTTTTGAGTTCCACTGACAGAGAACATAAACAAACAAGCTATGCTTTTATTCTTCAAAGAAAATGAACTATTCCTTTTGACATACAGGAAGACAACAACCAATTTGCAAATGTCAAGATCCAGAACTTAATGCATGATTAAACTATTTTAGTAACTTCGCAAATTCTTACACTTGCTTTGGAAATACCGTGTGGAATATTTTAAGAGGGTGGATCGACTGAACTATACTAGTTGCTCAAAAAAAAAGACAATACTTAACAGTGCACCACTGCTTCTGCACTATTCTAAAGTGTCAGCGTGCTGGGGCTTTAACTCTTCTGACCCACAGGTGAATGCACCGGATCTGAGTCGATGTTGGATCATGTCATGCTCAAAAGCACAAAGCGCTGCTAGAACTCCGCGGGTCAGGTAACATCTATGGATAGAAATGCATCTCGACCTTTCAGGTCGATACCCTTCATCTGGACTGCTGCTGCTGCCGGAACCGTGTATGACTTGGTGGATGATATGAGGGCGAAGACTCCAGCGCAAGGCCTCAAAACATCTCTCTCTTTTTAACATCTAAGATGCGTTTCACAGCCATAAAAAGAGAAAAAATCATACAGTAAAGGCCAGCACTCACAAATGCCGTCCTGCCAGCAATGGGTACAGTCTGCATCACCGTACATCCACGACATCGCTGCAACAACCCACTCAGTCTTCCACTGCGCGCCGCCATTTTTGCCGCCACACGGACTTTACTGCGCACGCGTAACATGTAACCTTTCACCCGCAAACGTACTATGAAAAATAAAATCAAAATAATGTAAAATACACGAATACAAAAAATAGTATAAAATTTTAATTTGTAATTCGTCGTAGTGATTCAATGCGATGTATCGAAGATCGCGAGCATCGTACGGAATGGATAATACAGGAGGGATACGTGATGCGCATGCGTTATTTATAAACGCGCCTCCCAAGCCGCAGGAGTAACCATGGTGATGGGCGCCGGGTGAGGATGAGTCGGCCGTGGCTAAGAACTGATTAGTATCGCTTTTGCTGTGCTGCACTGATTTTCTTTTAACATAGGTCATTCTTCAGGATCGATGATGACTTATTTCCAGTTTTGACAAAGGCTCCAAGATTCCAAGAACTATTTAGCTATTTTTTCTCTGTTTCAGATTTCCAGCAACAGTTTTTTAAAAAAAACTAATTTGCACTCCTTCCAAGGTGGCCGATGGCACTGGGGAAACTAGTATGTTCGCTGGTGTTATACCCACAGAATGTGTACTGCATGGGTAGGGAGAGCTTCAGGCGATGAGCAAGTGGATTATTTGGGAGATGGTGTGCATTTTTTGATATTTAATCTGGGATTTTTTTTTGTGTTAGCGACATCTAGAAAGTAGAGTCATAGAGCCATACACCGTGAAAACAGCCCTTTGGCCCATCTGGTTCTACCAACCACTGCATCCTCCCTGCTAGACTGTGTCGATACATTCAGCCCATAACCCTCTAAGCCTCTCCCTCAGTATACCTAACCAAATACCTCTTAATTGTTGCATTTATACCAGCTTTGAGCACTTCCTCTGACAACTTATTCCAGTACTCACTACTCTCTGTGTAAGGAAGATGCACAGGTAACTAACTCTCAAGTTTCTTTTAAATCTCTCCCCTCTTTTATCTGTACCTTCTAGTTCTGGACTCCCCAACCCTGGGGAAAAACTGCATTGCTCAAAATATTATAAACTTCTATGACGTCAATTTTTATTTTTCTGAGCTCTTAAGGTATAAAAATCCAGTGTAGCCAGCCTCTCCCCTTACCACAAGTCCAGGCTGCATCCTCATAAGTTTGACATGCACTGTACATTTACATGTACATTATGTACATGAAAAACAAGACCCAGCACTGATCCCTGATGCACCTTACTAGTCACAGGCCTTCAGCTGGACTAATCAAGAACTGATCAACCATTGCTTTAAATATACTCAATGACTTGCCTCCAAGCTGCCCGTGGCAATGAATTTCACAGGTTCACCAGCCTCTGCCAAAAGAAATTCCTCCTCATCACTATTCTAAATGGACACCCCATTATTCTGAAGCTGTGCGTTCTGGTTCTAGACTCACCCTCTTTCGGAAACATCCTCGCCACATCCACTCTATCTAGGCCTTTCAATATTCAATAGGTTTAATGAGATTAGACCTCATTCTTCTAAACTCCAGCAAGTACAGGCCCAGAGACATCAAATACTTCTCATATGTTAACTCTTTCATTCCCAAAATCATCCTTGTAAATGTCCTCTGGACCATCTTCTGGTTGCTCCCTATCAGCAACCCAACCTGCAAGCTAACCTTTAGGGAATCCTGCAACAAAGACTCCCAAGTTGCTTTGCACCTCTGATTTTTGAATTTTCTACCTGGTTAGAAAGTAGTCTATGATTCTATTCCTTCTACCAAAATGCATGATCATACACTTCCCTGCATTATATTCCATCTGCCACTTCTTTGCCTATTCTCCAAATCTGTCTAAGTCCTTCTGCAGATTCCCTTCTTCCTCAACATTACCTGCCCCTCTGCCTATCTTTGTATCATCTGCACACTTGGCACAAAACCATCAATTTTGTCATCCGAATTGTTGACACCATGAGTCTCTGACTGTAAACCAGAATAGATCTCCTGTATTGCTACTCTTTGCCTCTTCTGGTCTTCTGTTCATGGTAGTATATTTCCTGTAATGCCATGGGCTCTTCTGTTGTGAAGCAGAGTCATGTGTGACACCTTGTCAAAGGCCTTCTAAAAATCCAAATAAACACCATCCACTGACTTTCCTTTGTCTATCCTTGTTATTTCCTCAAAGAATTCCAACAGATTTGTCAGGCAAAATTTCTCCTGAAGGAAACCATGCTGATATTGGTCTACTTTATCATGTGTCTCCAAGTACCTCAAAACCTCATCCTTAAAAGTGGACTCCAACCGAACTTCCCAACCACTGAAATCAGGCAAACTAGCCTACAACTTCCTTTCTTAAGCCTCCCTCTCTTCTTAAAGAGTAAGTGACATGTGCAATATTCCAATCCTCTGGAACCATCCTAGAATCTAGTGATTCTTGAATGATCATTTCTAATGCCTCCACAATCTCTTCAGCTACCTCTTTCAGAACCCTGGGGTGTAGTCCATTTTGTCCTGGTGACCTGCCTACCTTCAGACCTTTCAGCTTTCCAAGCACCTTCTCCTTAGTAATAGCAACTATACTAACTTCTGCTCGCTGACACTTTTGAATTCTGGCATACTGTTAGTGTCTTCCACAGTGAAGACTGATGTAAAATACTTATTAAGTTTGTCTGCAATTTCTTTGTCTTCCACTAATACCTCTCCAATGTCATTTTCCAGAGTCCAATATCCTCTCTAACCTCTCTTTTACTCTTGATACTGTAGTTCTGAAAAAACTTTTGATAACCTCTTTTGTATTATTGGCTATCTTACCTTCATACTTCATCTTTTCTCTCCTTATGATTTTTTTTGTGTTGCCTTCTGTTGTTTCTTAAAAGCTTCCCAATCCTCTAACTTCCCACTAATTTTTTTGCTATATTATACTGTATACTCTCCCTTTTGCTTTTATGCTGTCTTTGACTTCCCTGGTTAGTCATGATTGGCTTATCCTTCCTTTAGATTACTTATACTTCTTTGGAATGTATCTATCCTACACCTGAGTTGCCTCCAGAAACTCCAGCCATTGTTGTACTACTATTGTCCCTGATAGCGTCTCCTTTCAATCAGTTTTAACCACCTCCTCTCTCATGCCACAGTAATTCCCTTTACTCAACTGTAACACTGATATATTTGACTTTATCTTCTGCTTCTCAAACTGCAGGGAGAATCCTATCATATTATGATCACTGCCTCCTAAGGGTTTCTTTACCTTAAGTTCCCTAATCAAATCTGGTTCATTGCACAACACCCAATCCAGAATTGCCTTTCCCCTAGTGTGCTCAACCACAAACTGCTCTAAACAGCCATCATGTAGGCATTCTACAAATTCCTTCTCTTGGGATCCAGCATCAGACTGATTTTCCCAATTTACCTGAATGTTGAAATCTCCCATCATTATCATGACATTGCCCTTTTTACTTGCCTTTTCTACCTGCCATTGTAATTTATACCCCACATCCTGACTACTGTTTGGAGGCTCGTAAATAACTCGCAAAAGGGTCTTTTTACCCTTGTAGTTTATTGATTCTACACCTGATCCTATGGCACCTCTTCCTAAGGATTTGATTTCATTTTTCTTTATCAGAGCCACCTGTATGTTTAGCTCCCAATTATGATATTTCAGCCATAACTCAGTGATGCCCACAACTTCATATCTGCCAATTTCCAACTGCGTTACAAGATCTCCTACATTTTTCCCATATACTGTGTGCATTCAAATACAATACCTTCAGTCCTGTATTCATCACCCTTTTCAATTTTGCTCCCATGTTACACTTCAACTCATCCCACTGACTGCAATTTTGCCCTATCATCTGCCTGTCCTTCCTCACAGTCTCACTACACAGTGCATCGACTTGCGATAGCTTCCCCTGTAAGAGACTGCCGGAAGATCCTTCTGTAGTCAATGCAATTAGATTTGACTCCATTTAAAGATTATCATGCTAATGTTCCTTGTTTTTCTTCCTGTCCCAGATCTGAGATGGTGAAGTGGTAGGTTTGTGACTGAGTTTTAGAACTTAAGCAAGAATATCATGTGGTCTCCATCCTGTTTTTTCTCATTTTGGCTTCTTGTCATTTGGACTGGATGATTTACTGTGGGATGGAATCAAAGTGTTCGTTTCAGTAGATACTGTCTCCTTATCTTTACATGTTTTTCTCTCTTCTTAGCTTTCAGAAGCATGAGCTCTTGGGTGTTGTGATTGTGGATGATTTTAGTAGCAATAAGCTGCTCCTTTGGTAAAGCTGTTCGAAGTTCAAAGTAAATTTTATTATCAAAGTGCATACTGTATAGGTCACCAAGTATGACTCTGAGATTCATTTTCTTGCAGGCATTCACAGTAGAACAAAGAAGTACAATAAAATTAATGAAAAACTGGACACAATGAATGACAAATTGTGCAAATACAAAAAGAAGCAAGTAATGATGATAATAAATAAATAATATTAAGAACATAAGTTGTAGAGTCCTTGAAAGTGAGTCCATAGGTTGTGCTCAATGAACAATTCAGTGTTGTGATGAGTGAATATGTCTACGTTGGTCGAAGGGTAATATCTGTTCCTGTATCTGGTGGTATGCGACTTGAGGCTCATGTACCCCCTCCCAGAGGTCAGCAGTGAGAAGGCAGCATGGCCTAGATTGTGTGGGGTCCTTGGTGATGGATGCTGCTTTATGTTAGTGCTCTTTGTAGATGTGCTCAATGATGTGGAGGGCTTTTCCTATGAAGAACTGGGCTGTATCCACTCAGAAAAAGAGAAAATCTGCTGAAGGGTCTTGGCCCAAGATGTTGACTCTACTCTTTTCTATAGATGCTGCCTGGCCTGCTGAGTTCCACCAGAATTTTGTGTGTGTTGCTTGGGCTGAATCCACCACTTTTTATAGCCTTTTCCATTCTTGGGCACTGCTGTTTCCGTACCTGACTGTGATAGATAGATAGATAGATAGATAGATACTTTATTCATCCCCATGGGGAAATTCAACTTTTTTCCAATGTCCCATACACTTGTTGTAGCAAAACTAATTACATACAATACTTAACTCAGTAAAAAATATGATATGCATCTAAATCACTATCTCAAAAAGCATTAATAATAGCTTTTAAAAAGTTCTTAAGTCCTGGCAGTTGAATTGTAAAGCCTAATGGCATTGGGGAGTATTGACCTCTTCATCCTGTCTGAGGAGCATTGCATCGATAGTAACCTGTCGCTGAAACTGCTTCTCTGTCTCTGGATGGTGCTATGTAGAGGATGTTCAGAGTTATCCATAATTGACCGTAGCCTACTCAGCGCCCTTCGCTCAGCTACCGATGTTAAACTCTCCAGTACTTTGCCCACGACAGAGCCCGCCTTCCTTACCAGCTTATTAAGACGTGAGGCGTCCCTCTTCTTAATGCTTCCTCCCCAACACGCCACCACAAAGAAGAGGGCGCTCTCCACAACTGACCTATAGAACATCTTCAGCATCTCACTACAGACATTGAATGACGCCAACCTTCTTAGGAAGTACAGTCGACTCTGTGCCTTCCTGCACAAGGCATCTGTGTTGGCAGTCCAGTCTAGCTTCTCGTCTAACTGTACTCCCAGATACTTGTAGGTCTTAACCTGCTCCACACATTCTCCATTAATGATCACTGGCTCCATATGAGGCCTAGATCTCCTAAAGTCCACCACCATCTCCTTGGTCTTGGTGATATTGAGACGCAGGTAGTTTGAGTTGCACCATATCACAAAGTCCTGTATCAGTTTCCTATACTCCTCCTCCTGTCCATTCCTGACACACCCCACTATGGCCGTGTCATCAGCGAACTTCTGCACATGGCAGGACTCCGAGTTATATTGGAAGTCTGATGTGTACAGGGTGAACAGGACCGGAGAGAGTACGGTTCCCTGCGGCGCTCCTGTCACCAGTCAGGATAATCTCCTCTGTGCATCTGTAGAACTTTTAGATGACATGCCTAATCTGTGCAAGCTTCTACGAAACAGAGGCTCTGCCACACTTTATTTGAAATGGCATTGATATGCTGGTCCCAGGACAGATCCTCTAATATGATAACCCCAGAAATTTAAAGTTACTGACCCTCTCCACCTCTAATCCCTTAATGGCCACTGGCTCATAGAACCCTAATTTCTTCCTCCATAATCAGCTCTTTGGTTTTGCTGACATTGAATGAGAGGTTTTTGATGTTGTACCATTCAACCAGATTTTCAATCTCCCTCCTATATGGTGATTTATCACCACCTTTGACTCAGCCAATAATAGTGATGTTGTCAGCAAACTTCAATATGGCATGGAGCTGTACGTAGCCTCACAGTCTCAAGTATAAAGCAAGCAGGAGGCTAAGCACATAGCTTTGTGGTGCACCTATGCTGATGGTGGTTGTGGAAGAGGTGTTGTCACTCTGTCTGCACGTGAAGGAAGGGAGGATCCAGTTACACAAGCAGATATGGAGGCCTTGGTCTTGGAGCTTATTGATCAGTTTTGAGGAGATGATAGTGATAAATGCTGAGATATAGTCAATGAAGAGCATCCTGATGTATGCATTTTCACTGTCCAGATGTTCCAGAACTGAGTGGAGAGCTAATGAAATGCATCTGCTGTTGACCTGTTGTGACAACAGGGAGATTGTAACTACAGTTACAGCAGCATTATCTACGAGAGAATATGGAAGTTGTCCAAGAATACCCTATCCACAAAATTCTAGACAAATTCAATCTGACATCACAATACATAAGATGTAGTTGTTAAAATTGTTAATAACCTCCACATTGAACCTTGGTGCAGATTTCATGATAGCCATTCATTATAGCTTTGACCAAATACAAAACAAAAAGCTAATTTCTAGAAGTGAGATAAGAATGATTGTCATTGACATCATGCAGCATTTGAGTGAACAGCCATCAAGGAGAAAATATTTCAATGGTTGGATTCCAACTCACATAAAGAAGATTAGTTATTGTTTTTCAAAGTCAGTCATGACAGCTGTAGGACATCACTGCATGAATTCCTCAGGGGTGTGACCTAGTGCTAACTATCTTTAGTAGCTTTATAAATGACCTTCCTTCAGCTGGAACATCAGATGTGGAGATGTTTGTTAATGATTATGCAATGTTCTCCCACTTGTAGCTCCTCTGAAGACAAAACAATCAATGTCAGCATGAGGCATGACCGCAATGACATCAGGCATGGGCTAAAATAAAATAACCTAACCACAAAAATGCAAAGCAATGTCCACTTCCAGAACAAAGAATTTACCTACTTGATAGTCAATGGTAATACCACCACTCACTTGGAGGTTGCAATTCACTAGAAATTCAACTTTACCAGCCACTTAAATACTGTGTGCATCAGAAGCTAGGTTTCTTTTTGGCAAATGGATGACCTAATATTCCAGTACCTTTTCACCATCTGCAAGATGCTAATCAGCAGCATGATAGCGTGTTCTCTATTTGCCCATATGAGTGCAAATCTTACAACTTTCGAAGCATAACAGCATTTAGAACAGAGAAAAATGTTTCGTTGACACTGAAACCATCACTCTAAACATTCACTCATTCAACTATTGGCATAAAGTGGCAGTAGATTTTACTGTGTACTGAAATTACTTGACTAGATTATTACAACATCATGGTGTAACTTATGATTAATAATGAAGACCACTTCTGCATGAGCATGGAATGCCATCGGCTTCAGAATGGTACATGTTTTGCCCTCCAAACATATAGTATTCTGATGTGGAAAAATATCCCGCATCTCACTCCCAAGTAATAGTGAAGGAACCTTTTGCAGTAGTGCAGTGGTTTGAGGTTGACCAGCATCATCTTTGTAAGGTCCAAGATGGCACTGGTGACAAACGGTGATGCTTTGCAGGCAGCTCATGAAGCTACTAGATCACTGCAATTTGCAGCCTGTAGTTTTGTTTTAAGAAATATACTTCTGATTCATATAAATTAACTGGTGATTGTGTAATCTCCTGATGAACTTGGTGAAAATGACCTCTGAAAATGCAAGTACAGCCTGGGCAGCTGGACACTACATCGAGGCCTGAAAACTCAGTTTCAATATTCCATGCCGATTAAAGCGTTGAAGACCAAGCGTGGACAACAAATGGGTGTTCAGCACCATCTGCCTGTATTTGACCCATCTCCTTCTCTTCAAGCTACTACCATCGGATGCAAGTTGTGGGTGCTGTGCTGCCAGGTCTGGGAGTAGTTGTTACCTTGCAACCATTGGGCTCCTCGTTTGGCTTCACTCACCTCAGCACTGAATTGCCTGCACAGCCTGTAGACTCACTTTTGGGGACTCTGCAGCTCATGTTCTATGTATTATTGGTTTACTTTTTTTTTTACTATTTGCATGATCTGTCCTCTTTTGCACATTAGATGTTGCCAGTCTTTGTTGTGTGCAGTTTTTCGTGGTTTCTATTGTGTTTCTTTGGTTTTTGGGTGCCTGCAAGAAGGTGAACCAATTTGTCTTGTTCTTTTCTCAAATTTTCTGGAAAACCTACAATTAGCAGATAGAATGCAAGCCCATTAGCCACATAGAACTGTTAATAAGTAATGTTGTACATCTGAAGCCATAAATTCTGTGCCTGGTTGATTTACTGCCATCAGTCACCCTTTGTCATTTTCATTCAACCACGAATCTAGCATATTTCTTTATGGAAGAGATCACAGTCAATATCAACATGCCAGTGATTGGGTACAAATACGGACAGACAGAGCAAAGAGATAAATTGTGCCACAGAGGCAAAATTCAAAAGGGCAAAGAATGCAGGACTGAAGGTGCTGTATTTAAATGCGTGTAACATTTGGAATAAGGTGATGAACTCGTGGCACAATTAGAGATTGGTTGGTATGAAGTTATGGGCATCACTAAGTCGTGTAAGAAGGCTATAGTTGGGAGCTTAACATCAAATGATATACTTTGTATCAAAAGGACAGGTAGGAAGGCATAGGTGGTTATGTGGCTCTGCTGGTAAGAGATGGAATTATATCTTTAGAAAGAGGTGACATAGGGCTAGAGAATGTTGAATCTGTGGGTGGAGTTAAGAAACTGCAAGGTTTAAGAAACCATTATGGGAATAATAGATAGGCCTCCAAGTAGTAGCCAAGATGTGGGGTTGAATGAATGAATTCATGCTGCAATTTAAAAGGGAGAAGCACAAGTCACATGTATCAGTATTACAATGGAATAAAGGGAATTACAGAGGCTTGAGAGTGGAGCTTGTCCAGGTGGATTGGAGGAGGATACTGGCAGGGATGACAGCAGAGCAGAGATGGCTGAAGATTCTGGGAATAGTTTACAAGGCACAGGATAGCTATGTCGCACAGAGGAAGAAATTCTCAAATGGCAGGGGTAAGTAGGCAACCGTGGCTGACAAAGGAAGTTAAGGACCGCATAAAAACCGAGGAAAGGGCATATAAGGTAGCAAAAGTGAGTGGGAAGTTGGATGATTTTAAAATCTTTTAAAATCTAACACAAGGCAACTTAAAAAAGCTATAAGAAGAGAAAAGATGAAATATGAGGGCAAACTAGGCAATAATATAAAGCAGGATACCAGAAGTTTTTTTCAGTTATATGAGGAGTAAAAGGGAGGTGAGTGTTGATATTGGACCACTGGAAAATGATGCTGCTGAGGTAGTAAGGGGGGACAAAGAAATGGCAAATGAACTTAATGGTACTGTGCATCAGTCTTAGCTGTGGATGAGCTTCTGTACTCCCTTCTAACTCATTAGGACCCTCGTTTCTGCACTCCCTTGTGACACACACACTGACTTTCAACTCATAGGGGACCCCATATCCTGTGCTTGCTTTAAACCGACCTGCGTCTCATTTACTATGCTGCCTTTAAATTGCACGCTTTCTTCAAAAATGTATTATCATACTACGTAAAATATGAAAAATGTGAATTATGATATATATTGTGGTATTAATAGATCTTGCCTGGGATTATCCAAGCCTTGAGTGTACCAGATCATTGGAATTTTATTGCATAGCACCCGACAACCTTCATTGCTGATATTAACAAAACAGTACCCATCTAAATTATTAATATAGATGATAAACAAAAACAGACTCAGCACCAGTCCCTGTGACACACTACTAGGCATAGGCCTCCAGTCAGGGACACAACTATCTACTACCACTCTCTGGCTTCATCCACTAACCCCACTTACTGTATTAATTAGCACCCTTGTATGTGAAAGTGTTTATCTATGCATGGAGCTGAAAGAGATGGGTGAGTTCTTAAATACATCTGCATTTATTCAGGAGACAGATGCAGAGTTTATAGAAGCAAGGCAAACCCAGTTGACCACTTCATCCTGAATACCAAGGACTTAATTTCTGGACCAGCCTCCCACGTAGGACTTCGCCAAAGGGCTTACTAAAGACCATTTAGAGGCATCGTCCATCCACTGCCTTTCCTTTATTGACTTTCTGGGTAACCTCCAAAAAAACATATTAAGATTGAGAATTATAACATAATTTGTGTCTCAGTTATCACATTCTTGACCATGAATTGGATGGATGTGGATTTTGAAGTCCCGATCCAGATTTGACTCTAGAACTCAAGATGATACTTCTGTTTAATACAGGCAGGATTGTCCATTTCCTTTTGGATCCCATTACATTATTTCAAAGAACAAAGCATTGCTGTCCAATACCTGGCTTTCAAGTGGAGCTCATTTTTGATGGATTTCTAAATTCAAGTCTTCACTATAACTTTAAACAGTAATGGTCTCTAAAATAATTTCTCAGCCTGTTATCTTGTGTTTTTGACCCAGATATCACCTTAAATCCTTCCTACCTTAAGGTAAATGATTAGACTTTTAGTTGAAATCCATCAAATAAGTTTTAAAAGATGGCACATTATTTGAAGTACTTTCCACAGCACACATACATTCTACTCAAAGTTACAGACTGGCAGGTAAATAAAGCTCAAGTTTATAGGACAGAAGAAAGCGATTTGTGTTGGTGATATCTTTACGATAACAAACCAAAACTGTGCTTGCTGTTTGAACTGTCTTTATAGTCTTATATCTTTTCTGCATCAAACATTTATACAGCTTTCATGGCAAAGTTATGCTTGTATTTTTTCACAATTCCTGTGGCTGACCACTGAAGGCTTTAGCCATCATCCTTGTAAAATAATTTAATCTATTGTCTATCTTAATTTTCTTGAAATACCCTTTCAGCCATTTCCCCATCCAGAATATGCCTAGAAATGCATCTCTAGAAGGTATTACTAAACTTGCCACATAACAACAGCTGTGCAATGCAGAAAGCTTCCAAAACTTGATTTCATTGAAGTTATTGCAATTGATATAAAAAGCGGAGAAGGATTTAAAGCCACTTGCTAATTAGCACCCTTGTACATCAGAATGCATGGAGCTGAAGGAGATGGGTGAGATCTTAAATAGATCAGTATTTACTCAAGAGACAGACACAGAGTTTATAGAAGTAAGACAAAGCATCAGTGAGGTCATGGACCATACATGGATTACAGCGGAGGAGGTGTTTGCTGTCTTGAGGCAAATTTGGGTGGATAAATCTCCGGGGCTTGACAAGATGTTGCCTTGGACCTTTTGGGAGGCTAGTGCAGAAATTACTAGGGTGATAGCAGAGATATTCAAAATATCCTTAGCAACAAGCGAGGCACTGGAGATTGGAGGATTGCAAATGTTGTTCTATTGTTTAAGAAAGGATCTTAAAATAAGTCGGAAATTATAGGCCAGTGAGCCTGACATCAGTAGTGGGTAAATTGTTTGAAGATTTTCTAATGGACTCGATACATAAGTATTTGGATGGACTGGGACTGAGTAAGGATAGTCAACATGGCTTTGTGCGTGGTAGGTCATGTCTAACCAATTTATAGAGTTTTTTGAGGAAGTTATCAGGAAAGTCGATGAAGGCAAGGTTGTCTACATGGACTTTAGCATGGCCTTTGACAAGGTCCTATATGGGAAACTGGTCAATAAAATTCAGTTGTTTGTCATTTAGTATGAAGTAGTAAATTGGATTAGATGTTGGCTTCACCAGAAAAGCCAGAGAGTGGTGGTAGATGGTTGCCTCCCTAACTGGAGGCCACAGGTGCTGGGTCTGCCGTCAGCTATATCAATGATCTGGATGATAATGTTGTAAACTGGATCAGCAAATTTGCTGATAACACCAAGATCTGGGGTGTAGTGCATAGCAAGGAAGACTATCAAAACTTGTAGTGGGATCTGGAGCAGCTGGAGAAATGGGCTGAAAAATGGCAAATGGAATTTAATGTAGATAAATGTGAGGTGTTTTACTTTGGGAAGACAATTCAAAGTAGGTATTCCACACACTTAAAGCTACAAGGTTTCTGTTCTTCACACTTTTAGTGACTTTGCACCTAATATATATTCCAGCAAAAAGGTATTGCCTCAACATTTCTCACTTTATGCCAACATTAAATTAATATAAAATCATACAGCAAAGGAGGTGATTCAGCCTATTCTGCCTCCGATTTTGCTTTGAAAGAGCTATCAAAAATCACTTATTTTTTAATCCCACCTTTTTTCTGTTGGTTATTTTTAATCAATTCACTGATCACTAACTGTCTTGCTAATGGAAATTGCCATAGTGAGAATGTATGTGCACTTGGCTCTTACTGCTAAAAGTCTTACCTACCCTGAACAATAAACTTTTCTTCCCTACCTTTTCATACTTTGCTATCAATCAACCATTTTCCTAGATATGCTGCTACATTTTCCCTGTGGCAAATCCTGGAATTTCTCTTAAAAAACCCCCACAGTCGATTAGTTTGCAGGGAATCCAGAATCATCCATCTACAATCTGTACTTTAGCCCTACAGTGTTCTACAAAAAAAACTCAAATATGTCTCATATGATTTTCATAAATATATTCTGTTTGTTATTGATTAATGCAATGCTCTTTGCAAGCAGGATCGTGGAAAATCCCATGGCATTTTATGCATATAATAAGAAAAAGAGGATAACTAAGGAGAAGGTAGATGCATTCAAGGATAAAGAAAGGAAATTGTGCTCGTAGTGAGAACGAGCTGCTGAGGTACTTAATGAATACTTTACTACATAACCTAAAACATAAAATGGTGCAGCACAGCACTGGCCTTTTGGGATAGTCGTCATTAAGGATAGCCAGTGTAGTTGTACAGACCTATATAAACGTACTCCATGATCAATCTAAATCCTCCCTCCTATGGAGCCCATACTTTCCATTTTTCTTTCATGTAAGTAATGTATTAGCTTCAACCACTAACCCTGGCAGTACATTCCAGGCACGTATTACTCTATGTGTAAAAATATATATATAATTTTGACATCATCCCTAAACTTTCCTCTGCTCACCTTAAATGGATATCCTCTTTTATCAGCCAATGCTGCCCTGAGGGAAAAGGTACTGGCTGTCCATGCTTTCTATGTCTCTTATAATCTTACACACCTCTCTCCAGTCGCCTCTCATCTTCCTTTGCTCAAAAGAAAGCAGCCGTAGCTCACTTAACCTTTCCACATAAGGCGTGTCTCTAATCCAAGCAGCATCCCAGTAAATACTCTCTGCATCCTCCCTAGGCTTCCACATCCTTCCTATAATGAGGCAACCAGAACTGAACACAATACTCCAAGTGTGGTCAAACCAGAGTTTTATAGAGCAACATCACCTTGCAGCCCTTGAACTCAATTAGCTGACTAATGAAGGCACTACACCTTCCTAACTACGCTATCAACCTGTGCAGCAACTTTGACGGCTCTATGGATGTGTACGCAAAGATAACCTCTTTTCTTCCACACTGCTAAGAATCTTGCCATTAATGATGTACTCTGCCTTTTACAGTGTATCATGTCATACTTTTCTGGATTGAAATCTATCTGCCACTTCTCAGCCCAGCTCTGCATCGTGTCTATGTCCTGCTGTAATCTTCAACATCCTTCTACGCTATCCACAACTCCACCAATTTTCATACTATTTGCAAATTTTCTAACTGATCCTTCCATTTCCTTTTCCAAGTCAGTTATAAAAATCACAAGCACCAGTGGTCCCAGAACAGAACCCTGTGGAACACCACTACTCACTGAACTCCAGGCAGAATACACTCTATTCTTTATCTTTCTCTGCCTTCTGTGGCTATCCAGTTTTGAATCCTCACTGCCTCATGAACTTCTTGATGATCCTTCTATGAGGAAGTTTGTCACACATCTAACAAAATTCCATATACACCAAGTTCACCACTCTACTTCATCAATTTTTTTAGATGAGAGGGTATGCTTTATAAGGAAAGGTGGAGTGAATTTGAGTTGTTCTACCTAGAGCGTCAAAGCCTAAGGAAAGACCTGAAGTTTAAAAAGAATTAATGGTTTCATATTTAGGGTAGATAGTCAGAATTTTCCCCCAGGTAGAAATGCTAAATGCCAGAGAATATGGTTTCAAGGGTTTTTGGTGTGGGGGGGGAGGTTTAAAATTAATAAGAGGAGTAAGCTTTATACATAGAGAGTGGTAGGTGCCTGGAATAGGTTACCGGGCAGCTTTCAGGATGTTAAGAGGCTTTTAGATAGGTACATGAATATGAAGGGAATGGAGGAATATGGATGATACACAGGAGGACATTTAATATAAATTGGCATCAAAAATGACACAACATCATGGGCCCATCATCAGGGATCTCCACCATCTGGGCCATGCCTTCTCCTCAATGCTGCCATCAGTCAGGAGGCACAGGAGCTACTGAAGACCCACTTCTCAAGGTGCAACAATAGCTTCTTCCTTACTACCATCAGGTATGTGAACGGACTTAAAAATTATTAATTCTAATTCATTTCTTTCTCTCCTCTCTCTCTCTGTCTCTATCTTGCACTAGTGTCATTATGTTTATGATTTTTTATATCTTGCATACATGTATGTTATGTATAATTTATGTTAATTTAAGTTTATGTTAATATATGTTTGTTCTCATCTGTAATGTACTATGCTGCTGCAAAAGACAATTTTCATGTAATTTATACTCTGTATGCATACCTATGACAACAATATCTTTGAGTTCTATATGAAACAAATTTTATACTTCATGAAAATCTAATCAAAGGAGAGGATGAAGAAAATTAATAGTTAATGATGAATTACATTTGATTCTGAAATATTTTTGGTGGTACACCAATAATGTGTCAGGTTTGGAACTGACAAAGGTTTTCTTACACTTTTCTAATACATTCCAAAGCCATCTGTTATTTTTTCTTGCTTAGAAATCTGGCATTGTATATCAGAACATGTTGTTGGTAATTAGCAATGGATGCATAATAGTGGAAATGCAAAAAATAGAAAAAGAATGTGGCACTGGAGAAAGTAGCATATCAAAAAATTATACAATGCAATGCCAGAAAAGCAAAATGCAAAATTTATCTTTCATGAAGTAGAACAGTTGATACTTAAACAGAGAGTAGACATCTATACATGATCACCTGTAGTCTGGCCAAGGAAGATTCTTAATTATTTTCTCCTTTTCAAAGCATTCTGTATTTTATTTAGAGGTACAGGCCCTTCCAGCCCAACTAGCTGCACCATCTAGCAACTAGCCTATTTAACACTAGCCTAATCACGGATCAATTTACAATGAACAATTAACCTATGCTGTGTCTTTGGATTGTGAGAGGAAACCAAAACACCCAGAAGAATCTCACATAGTTTGCGAGGGGAATGTACAAACTCCTTACAGAAGGCACCAGAATCAGACTCCAAACTCCACAGTGTCCTAAGCTGCAATATTGTCGCACTAACCAGAGTGTTAATGTAGTGCTCAACTTCTTCAGAAGAAATAGATATTCGTCAGTTATCCATATTACTTTCACTCATCAGATGACCATGTATCATCCTTCTTTCCTTGTCTTTGCTCCAGCAGTGAAAGAGGAACCATGGTACTTATGTATGGTTGAATATGACTTGGAGATAGTGATGTTTTCATCTACCGGCTTCACATTTTCTTTTGTTTGTTAATGCTTAAAGAGTTTGAGAAATGTTGTTAGTGGACTGCTGCAGTGCATCTGAAATTGTCCAGTAAGTTGTGGCTATTTAAGATGGCAGATAGACTGCCAATGTGGTTACTTTGACTTAAAATGACAACTTGTTGGAGTTGCATTCACCCAGATAGGTGGGATGTATACTATTTCAGCTGATGTGCCTTGGAGATGGAGGAGGCAGTCATTCACCACATGATACCTGGACTCTGACTGATCATTTAACTGACAATATTTATGTTATGTTTCAGTTTAGTTTATGACTTTTGATAATGCCATGGAAAGATAGTTTGGAGTTGGTTGTTTTCCACACTTGACAAGGATGTTACACACCTGTTACTCAGTTTGTAATATAAGCAGGCATGGGCCTTTTCATTTTTTTGAGGGGATAACAGCAACCTATACCTCAGAGGAAATAATATTGAATAAGCTGGGGGCTCTTAGAAAAGGGAATTGAGGGATGACATGATAGAGATTTACAAGATTGTGAGAGTATTAAGTAAAGTTCAGAAAATATGCTTTCATTTTTGGAGTAGGAACCAGAATTACGAGCAATAAAACATTGTCACCAACAAAATCTAATGGAAAGTTCAAGAGAAGTGGAGTTAATGTTGAATTGGTACACTGAGATGACTGTCATGGACATATTAAGAACCCAGAGAAACACCGAGGGAAAAAGAATAAAATAATACATTGATGAGGCTGTACGAACAAGCAGGTTCAAATAGAGCATAAATAGTAGTCTGGACAATATAGGCAGAGTGATCTATGTATGTGCTGTCTTATGTAATATACGTTTTATTCCTAACAAAAACATTGCAATTGCAGGAAATATTATTATCTTAATTGGAAGTTTTTGTTTCTCATGCTTTAAAAATCAAACTGACTTTTGTCATTTTATTGTTCTGATTAGTTTGAGTTTAAGTGATTTTCATAGCACAGAGAGTCAAACTAATGATGTGACACTCAGTATATTTGTTCACCTTTGAGTGTTCTGCTGATACAATGATTTTCTCAAATACTTCTTACTATACCCCTTTTTAAACTACAGGTATAACAAGCTGAATCGCAACCAACTGTGCTCTAACATTCTAGAATTCCAAATGTATATTTTTATAGAAATCAACAATATTTCAGACTTAAAGATACTTTTGCTTGAACCACTTCAATGCCTCCTGTCTTTTGTCAGCTCACTTACTGGAATCCTCAATTTTAATTCAAGTATTTCAGCACCTAGCTCTACATCCTAGTTTATTTTAACATCAATTGGCTTTCATCTTGATAGATTTACGTGTAAATTTGTTACCATTGAATTTGCAATCTTGCTACTATTCAAGCTACTGATCCTTCCCGTTGCTGATTTGTGTGCTGTCAATATGACAGAGTGTTACATTAATCTAGGTATTCTGATCACTGAGGTGTTCAGTAAACTAATACTGGGGTTTGGTCTGTGACATTCTGGAAAAAGCATGTTCCTTTTTGTGTAAATATTTTGAGTTTCCCCCTCTTTAATTACAACAGGTTGAATGTTGAACAACCTATATTAATCATGCTTGAAGACGTTCAAATATTGAAATAAATTTTGATTTAATTATAATGAACTATAGCACCATCTCACCTAAAGGTCAAACTAAGTCAGAGATGCCTTTTAGTCCAGGATTTTGTTCAATATGTGGTCTCTGGTCACTCAGCAGGTGCATGAGAAATCTTGGAGTAGCAGGAGATGCAGATGATGAGACATTCTTGTTCCTGTAGGCACTGAGGGGAACCTATAAATAAGCAAACAGAAGATTGATGAGTGGCAAATCATTCTGCTTTTCCGGTTACTATCCAACATGAAAAGTATGTAAATTCTGGCAGGTATGGCTGAAAATGCTGATTGGCAGGTCATGTTTATTTTGGTAAATAACCAAGTATGAAAATAAATGGCCTAGCCTAAATATTCTTGCCTTTTTCTAACATTTCTAAGGAGAAATGCTGGCAAAGTCTTCCTCACAGCTAAGCTAGTTTCTGACTTCAAGTCCAAGGTATATGATGAACTTTGCGTTAGCCAATAATAACGTGCGGAGTGCAATCCCATTTATCTGCTGAGGGGGTGAAGATTGTGCAGGCATTACAAAACTTGATTAAAAAGGTAAGTAGTTGTTTATTTTTTCATTATTTTATGGTGCCCATGTGTTTTCAAGTATTTTAAAATACCTGTGGATTCCAGTTAATTAGGACACACTGGGACCCAGTACATTTTGGTCCAATTAAGTGGCAGCCCCAATTAGCCCGTTTCCTGGAAATTGTTAAAAAGGTGTAAAAAAGACAAACTGAGTAACAAATTATGCATTAAATAAAATGCAGAACAAACTAGAACACTAGATAGATAGATAGATAGATAGATAGATACTTTATTCATCCCCATGGGGAAATTCAACTTTTTTTCCAATGTCCCATACACTTGATGTAGCAAAACTAATTACATACAATACTTAACTCAGTAAAAAATATGATATGCATCTAAATCACTATCTCAAAAGCATTAATAATAGCTTTTAAAAAGTTCTTAAGTCCTGGCGGTAGAATTGTAAAGCCTAATGGCATTGGGGAGTATTGACCTCTTCATCCTGTCTGAGGAGCATTGTATCAATACCACCGAAGAATTATAAAAATGTATTAGTTTGTGGTGATCCACTTTCTGCGCAGCCGAACCGGCTCACAAATAGCCAGCGCACGGGGAGAGATTTTGGTAATGCACCTCTGATGTCATTTCTGCCCGGAGAGGGCGGGCGCTAGGGATTGAAATACCAGCACCGCAAAGTTTGAATAAACTAGTCTCAAAACGACTTACTGACTGCGTGTCGTTGTCTCCAGCTCTGTATGTAGTACATCGCTACATTGGTGACCCCGACGGTCCAAACGGGATTTGGACCAAAGATGACCGACTCTTCGCATCTGTTCACGCAGTTTCGCTAAAACTGCCGACTTTCTGGACGCTGCGACCACGCGTGTGGTTTAGCCAAGCAGTAGCCCAGTTCCAGATTCGGCAGATATTTTCTGATTCCACGCGTTACTACCACGTGGTGAGCGCCCTTGACCAGCAGACGGCCGCCCAGGTTGCGGATTTCATACAGTCGCCCCCCGAAGAAGGCAAATATGAAGCATTCAAGGCGCTGCTCATTGGGACGTTTGGCCTCTCACGGCGTGAGCAGGGTGCCCACCTGCTTCACCTGGATGGTTTGGGAGACAGGCTGCCATCAGCATTGATGAACGAGATGCTGTCCCTGGCTGATGGACACAAGCCCTGCCTCATGTTCGAGCAAGCGTTCCTAGAGCAACTGCCCGAGGACATACATCTGCTGCTGGCCGACACAGATTTCAGCAACCCCCAGAAGGTGGCGGCCCAGGCAGACATGCTGTGGAAAGCCAAGAGGGAAAGCGTGGTGCCCGTCGGTCAGATTACCAGGTCACGCGTCCAACAGCAGACCAGACCAAGCCCGGCGGGGGGGGCGCACACAACACAGAGGTAGGAGTGAGGAGGACAGTGAACAGTGGGGCACAGAAGCCTGCCGTTGTCGCCCGCCCTGCAAGGGCCAGGGCCAGCTGCCGCTAATGACTATGGCGGCTGGCCACCAGGACAGCCTCTTGTACGTCTGGGACAAACAGTCGGGATGCCGCTTCTTGGTCGACACTGGAGCAGAAATCAGTGTCTTGCCCCCGACGGGGTACGACACCCGCAACAGGAAGCCAGGACCCACCCTGAGGGCCGCAAACGGCCGCACGAAACGGACCTACGGCACCCGCACAGTGCAGCTGCAGTTCGGCACCAGCTGGTTCACGTGGGACTTCACACTGGCCTCGGTGGCCCAACCACTCCTGGGGGCGGACTTCTTGCGAGCTCACAGCCTGCTGGTCGACTTGCAAGGGAAAAGACTGGTACATGCTGAGACTTTCCAGACGTTCTCCCTGGGTGAAGCCAAGTTGCCGGCCCCACACCTGGACTCCATCACGCTGTCGGACAACAAATTCACCAGAATCCTGGTGGACTTTCTATCGATTCTGGCACCGCAGTTCACGGCAGCCATGCTCAGACACGGGGTACAGCACCACATCTCGACCCAGGGACCACCCCTCCATGCCCGTGTACAAAGGCTCCCCCCCCCCCCCCGGAAAAGCTGCACCTGGCAAAGGAAGAGTTCAAGAGGATGGAGGAATTGGGGATTGTATGGAGGTCCGACAGCCCATGGGCCTCCCCCCTGCACATGGTGCCCAAAGCAGCCGGGGGTTGGAGACCATGCGGCGACTACCGCAGACTGAACGAGGCTACAACTCCAGACCACTACCCCGTGCCGCACATACAGGACTTTGCAGCAAACCTGCATGGGGCAAGAATCTTTTCCAAAGTAGACCTCATCCGGGGATACCATCAAATCCCGGTGCACCCTGAAGAAATCCCCAAAACGGCACCTCACCCCGTTCGGCCTGTTTGAGTTCCTCTGAATGCCATTCGGCCTGAAGAATACAGCACAGACGTTCCAGCGGCTAATGGACGTGGTGGGACGTGACCAGGACTTTGCGTTCATCTATTTGGACGACATGCTTATAGCCAGCAGTAGTTGTCAGGAGCATCTGTCCCACCTCTACCAGCTCTACTCCCACCTGAGTGATTTCTGCCTCATGATCAACCCGGCCAAATGCCAGTTCGGTCTCGATACCATCGACTTCCTGGGCCACAGGATTACGAAAGACAGGGTAACACCTCTGCCCGCCAAGGTAGACGCAATCCGCCACTTTGCCCGGCCCAACACGGTCAAAGGCCTGCAGGAGTTCATTGGTATGATGAACTTCTACCACCATTTCCTCCCCTCAGCAGCCCGTATCATGCGCCCTTTGTACACCCTGATGTTGGGTAAAGGCAAGGACATTACTTGGGACGAGGAGGCCGCGGCCGCTTTCGTTAAAGCCAAGGAAGCCTTGGCAGATGCCGCGATGCTGGTGCACCCAGAATGGATGTTCTGACCGCCCTCATGGTGGACGCATCCGACACAGCAGTCGGTGGGGTGCTGGAGCAACTCATCGAGGGTCACTGGCAACCCCTGTGGTTCTTCAGCAAGAACTTACGACCACCCGAACTCAAGTACAGGCTTTCGACCAGGAGCTGTTGGCACTGTATCTGGCAATCCGGCATTTCAGGTACTTCTTAGAATGCAGGCCGTTCACCGTGTTCACAGACCACAAACCATTGACCTTCGCGTTCACGAAGGTGTCCGATCCCTTGTCGGCTCACCAGCAGCGACATCTGTCCTACATCTCCGAGTACACGACGGACATCCAGCATGTCTCGGGGAAGGACAACGTCGTGGCGGACGCACTCTCCAGACCAGCTGTCCAGGCCCTGTCCCTGGGTTGGACTATGCAGCACTGGCGGAGGCGCAGCAGGCAGACAATGAAATGCCCAGCTACAGGACCGCAGTCTCGGGTTTGTAGCTGCAGGACTTTCTCATAGGCCCAGGTGAGAGGACCCTCCTGTGCGACGTGGCTACTGGCCAACCTCACCACATCGTCCCGGCAGCCTGGAGGCGGCGAGTTTTCGACTCCATACACGGTTTGGCACACCCATCTATCAGGACAACCGTCCGGCTGGTCTCCAGCAAGTTCGCGTGGCACGGACTTCACAAGCAGGTCTATGAATGGGCCAGAACGTGCGCGCAGTGCCAAACAGCCAAGGTGCAGCGGCACACTAAAGCCCCACCGCAGCAGTTCGAACCCACCCACTGGAGGTTCGACCACATTCACGTGGATATCGTGGGCCCCCTACCAGTGTCCCGAGGAGCGCGGTACCTCCTAACTATGGTAGACCGGTTCACGAGGTGACCAGAGGCGGTCCTGCTCACCGACACATCTGCCGATTCCTGCGCCTGAGCACTGATCGCAACCTGGGTAGCACGCTTCGGGGTACCGGCCCACATTACCTCCGACAGAGGCGCTCAGTTCACCTCCAGCCTGTGGTTGGCTGTGGCCAGCCTGTTGGGAATGCAGCTACACCACACAACTGCCTACCACCCACAGTCGAACGGACTAGTGGAACGCTTCCACCGTCACTTGAAGTTGGCTCTCATGGCCCGCCTGAGAGGACCTAACTGGGTGGACGAGCTTCCCTGGGTCCTGCTTGGAATTCGCACAGCACCCAAAGAGGATCTGCACATCTCGTCGGCCGAGTTGGTGTACGGTGCACCCCAGGCCGTCCCGGGAGAGTTCATACCAGCCCCAAAGGGGCAAGAGGAAGAACCCACAGCAGTCAATAGACAATAGACAATAGACAGTAGGTGCAGGAGTAGGCCATTTGGCCCTTCTAGCCAGCACCGCCATTCACTGTGATCATGGCTGATCATACACAATCAGTACCCCGTTCCTGCCCTCTCCCCATATCCCTTGACCCCGCTATCTATAAGAGCTCTATCTAACTCTCTCTTGAATGCATCCAGAGACTTAGCCTCCACTGCCTTCTGGGGCAGAGCATTCCACATATCCACCACTCTCTGGGTGAAAAAGTTTTTCCGCATCTCCGTTCTAAATGACCTACCCCTTATTCTTAAACTGTGGCCTCTAGTTCTGGACTCACCCATCAGCGGGAACATGCTTCCTGCCTCCAGTGTGTCCAATCCCTTAATAATCTTACATGTTTCAATCAGATCCCCTCTCATCCTTCTAAATTCCAGTGTATACAAGCCCAGTCGCTCTAATCTTTCAACATATGACAGTCCCGCCATTCCAGGAATTAACCTAGTGAACCTTCGCTGCACTCCCTCAATAGCAAGGATGTCCTTCCTCAAATTTGGAGACCAAAACTGCACACAATACTCCAGGTGGGGTCAAACCAGGGCCCTGTACAGCTGCAGAAGGACCTCTTTACTCCTATACTCAGTTCCTCTTGTTATAAAAGCCAGCATGCCATTAGCTTTCTTCACTGCCTGCTGTACCTGCATGCTTGCTTTCATTGACTGAAGTACAAGAACACCTAGATCTCGTTGTACTTCCCCTTTTCCTAACTTGACTCCATTTAGATAGTAATCTGCTTTCCTGTTCTTGCCACCAAAGTGGATAACCTCACATTTATCCACATTAAACTGCATCTGCCATACATTTGCCCACTCACCCAACCTGTCCAAGTCACCCTGCATTCTCATAACATCCTCCTGACATTTCACACTGCCACCCAGCTTTGTGTCATCAGCAAATTTGCTAATGTTACTTTTAATCCCTTCATCTAAATCATTAATGTATATTGTAAACAGCTGCGGTCCCAGCACCGAACCTTGCGGTACCCCACTGGTCACAGCCTGCCATTCCAAAAGGAACCCGTTAATCACTACTCTTTGTTTCCTGTCAGCCAGCCAATTTTCAATCTATGTCAGTACTCTGCCCCCAATACCATGTGCCCTAATTTTGCCCACTAATCTCCTATGTGGGACTTTATCAAAAGCTTTCTGGAAGTGCAGGTACACTACATCCACTGGCTCTCCCTTGTCCATTTTCATAGTTACATCCTCAAAAAACTCCAGAAGATTAGTCAAGCATGATTTTCCCTTCATAAATCCATGCTGACTCGGACTGATCCTTCTACTGCTATCCAAATGTGTCATAATTTCCTCTTTTATAATTGACTCCAGCATCTTTCCCACTACTGACGTCAGGCTAACCGGTCTATAATTCCCTGTTTTCTCTCTCCCTCCTTTCTTGAAAAGTGGGACAACATTAGCCACCCTCCAATCAGCAGAAACTGTTCCTGAATCTATAGAACATTGGAAAATGATTACCAATGAGTCCACGATTTCTAGAGCCACCTCTTTAAGTACCCTGGGATGCAGACCATCAGGTCCCGGGGACTTATCAGCCTTCAGACTCAACAGTCTATCCAACACTGTTTCTTGCCTAATATAAATTTCCTTCAGTTCATCCTTTACCCTAGTTCCTTTGGCCACTATTACATCTGGGAGATTGTTTGTGTTTTCCCTAGTTAAGACAGATCCAAAGTACCTGTTCAACTCATCTGCCATTTCCTTGTTCTCCATAATAAATTCACCCGTTTCTGTCTTCAATGGCCCAATTTTGGTCTTAACTATTTTTTTGCTATTCACATACCTAAAGAAGCTTTTACTATCCTCCTTTATATTCTTGGCTAGTTTACCTTCGTACCTCATTTTTTCTTGGCGTTTTGCCTTTTTTGTTATCTTCTGTTGTTCTTTAAAAGCTTCCCATCCTCCGGTTTCCCGCTCATCTTTGCTGTTATACTTCTTCTCTTTTATTTTTCTACTGCCCTTTACTTCCCTTGTCAGCCACGGCCGCCCCTTACTCCCCTTAGGATCTTTCTTCCTCTTTGGAATGAACTGATCCTGCACCTTCTGCATTATTCCCAGAAAGACCTGCCATTTTTGTTCCACTGTCTTCCCTGCTAGGGTATTGTTCCATTGAACTTTGGCCTCATAGCTCCATAGTTCCCTTTGTTCAACTGTAATACTGACACATCTGATTTTCCCTTCTCTTTCTCAAATTGTAGGTTAAAACATATCATATTATGGTCACTACCTCCTAATGGTTCCTTTACCTCGAGGTCCCTGATCAAATCCGGTTCATTGCACAACACTAAATCTAGAATTGCCTTCTCCCTGGTAGGCTCCAGTACAAGCTGTTCTAAGAATCCATCTCGGAGGCACTCCACAAACTTCCTTCCTTGGGGTCCAGTACCATTCTGATTCTCCCAGTCTATCTGCATGTTGAAATCCCCCATGACAACTGTATCTTTACCTTTGCGACATGCCAATTTTAACTCTTCATTCAACTTACACCCTACATCCAGACTACTGTTTGGAGGCCTGTAGATACCCTCCCTTCCAGCACTTTTCCCTGCAAGCAGCCTAAGTGTTACACCTGCCCATTCACCTCCTCCCTCACCTCCATTCAGGGCCCCAAACAGTCCTTCCAGGTAAAGCAATACTTCACCTGCAGATCTGCTGGGGTTGGCTACTGTATCTGGTGCTCCAGATGTGGCCTCCTCTACACTGGTGAGACTCAATGCAGATTGGAGTTCTGCTTTGTTGAGCAACTTCGCTTCATCCACAAAAGCCTATCACCAGGTGCCTAGTGCTCTTCCTTCTCTTTTTTCTACCATGGTCCACTCTCCTCTCCTATCAGGTTCTTTCCTCTCCTGACTTTTACCTTTTCACCTATCACCTCCCAACTTCTTACTTCATTTGCTTCCTTCCACCTTCTTGTTATTGGCTTCTACCCTCCTTCCTTTCCAGTCTTGATGAAGGATCTCAGTCTGAGACCAATTATTTATTCATGCTGCCTAACCTGCTGAGTTCTTCCAGCACTTTGAGTATGTTACACAGTACTTCAAATATGGTCTCACAAAAGTCCTGTATAATCTCAGCAGGACTTCATTATCTTTGTATTCTATAATACCTTGAAAAGGAGGTCAAGAAACCATATATTCCTAATAACATTAATTGCTTGTGCGTTTAACTCAACGCAATCTGATCACTTGGTGTACAAAAAATTACCGCTTGGCTATTAAAAATTCTTCTGATTTTCTGCTCTTCCTACAAAAACACACTGTCAGTTTTCCATTGAACATTACACATTATATATGTCCAAATTCTAAATGATTTCACCAGAAATGTGCAAACTAATTTATCCATCATCCAAAATTCTAATTGCTCCTGCCACTGGATTTCAGAATTTTTCTTTGAGTTTGATCATGCTTGATCCAACCTGCCCCCCATGCTTTCCACCACCAGCCTTTTACCCTTCCCACATTCACACACACCTCTTGATAAATTCTTCAGGACTGATCAAACTCTGGCTGCTGTACTTGTGCAATCTGTACTCCATGTGTGGAAATCAGACCTTAGGCAATGGATATTAAGGCCCTATCCGCTAACAGCCTTTTGACAATTAATTAACATGAAAGGCCTTACATGCGACTAATATCCATTTAAAACAGTTCAAATTGATGCAACTTAAATTGAAAAAAAATGAGATTTAAATATCTCATGTGCGTGTGTATTTATTTATTTATTTCACTACTTCAACAAGTTAGAAACTACGAAAAATTTGGAGTATTGACAATCATCTTGAATGTTACAATGAAAATGAAGATTTGGAAGATGCACTCATGAACAGCATTGTACAAAGGCAATCCATTATCTGCACTAGGCGTCTTTGCAGATTTTGTTCATTTGCAGTCAAAACAATGAGATGCGGATGAGTTCTTCCGTCGATAAGTATTAGGAACTTGTAACGATGTACTACATACAGAGCTAGAGACAACGACACACAGTTGGTAAGTCGTTTCGAGACTAGTTCATTTAAACTTCGCGATGCTGACATTTAATACCTAGTGCCCACCCTCTCCAGGCGGTAATGACGTCAGAGGTGCATTACCAAAGTCTTTCCCCGTGCACTGGCTATTTGTGAGCCGGTTCGCCTGCGAAGAAAGTGGGTCGCCACATAACACCCCCCCCGAAACCAGCGCTACACCCCCCAATGTCCATAGTCTGGATCAGCCTCTGTTTGGGAGGTCTGCCTCTGCGCTGCAGTGCCTGAACCTCGACCGGCTGTGCCAAGTCCACATGGGCTGGTTTGAGTCGGTCCACCGTGAAAACCTCCTCTTTCCCCCCAATGTCCAGAACATACGTGGACCCGTTGCTGTTGATCACCTTGAACGGCCCCTTGTATGGTCGCTGTAGCAGTGCCTGGTGTCCACCCCTTCATACAAACACAAAGTTACAGTTCTGCAGGTCTTTGGGTACATGGGTCAGGGTCCGTCCGTGCTGTGAAGTCGGTACAAGGGGCAGGTTGCCGAGCCTTTCACATAGTCTGTCCAGGACTGATGGACACTACAAGTTCCTAATCCAAGATGGATTCTTAGAACAGCTTATACTGGAGCCTACCAGGGAGAAAGCAATTCTAGATTTAGTGTTGTACAATGAACCGGATTTGATCAGGGACCTCGAGGTAAAGGAACCATTAGGAGGTAGTGACCATAATATGATATGTTTTAACCTACAATTTGAGAAGGAGAAGGGAAAATCGGATGTGTCAGTATTACAGTTGAACAAAGGGAACTATGGAGCTATGAGGGAGGAGCTGGCCAAAGTTCAATGGAACAATACCCTAGCAGGGAAGACAGTGGAACAAAAATGGCAGGTCTTTCTGGGAATAATGCAGAAGGTGCAGGATTGGTTCATTCCAAAGAGGAAGAAAGATCCTAAGGGGAGTAAGGGGCGGCCGTGGCTGACGAGGGAAGTAAAGGGCAGTATAAAAATAAAAGAGAAGAAGTATAACATAGCAAAGATGAGCGGGAGACCGGAGGACTGGGAAGCTTTTAAAGAGCAACAGAAGTTAACAAAAAAGGCAATACACCAAGAAAAAATGAGGTACGAAGGTAAACTAGCCAAGAATATAAAGGAGGATAGTAAAAGCTTCTTTAGGTATGTGAATAGCAAAAAAATAGTTAAGACCAAAATTGGGCCATTGAAGACAGAAACGGGTGAATTTATTATGGAGAACAAGGAAATGGCAGATGAGTTGAACAGGTACTTTGGATCTGTCTTCACTAGGGAAAACACAAACAATCTCCCAGATGTAATAGTGGCCAAAGGAACTAGAGTAAAGGATGAACTGAAGGAAATTTATATTAGGCAAGAAACGGTGTTGGATAGACTGTTGAGTCTGAAGGCTGATAAGTCCCAGGGACCTGATGGTCTGCATCCCAGGGTACTTAAAGAGGTGGCTCTAGAAATCGTGGATGCATTGGTAATCATTTTCCAATGTTCTATAGATTCAGGAACAGTTTCTGCTGATTGGAGGGTGGCTAATGTTGTCCCACTTTTCAAGAAAGGAGGGAGAGAGAAAACAGGGAATTATAGACCAGTTAGCCTGACGTCAGTAGTGGGAAAGATGCTGGAGTCAATTATAAAAGAGGAAATTATGACACATTTGGATAGCAATAGAAGGATCAGTCCGAGTCAGCATGGATTTATGAAGGGAAAATCATGCTTGACTAATCTTCTGGAGTTTTTTGAGGATGTAACTATGAAAATGGACAAGGGAAAGCCAGTGGATGTAGTGTACCTGCACTTCCAGAAAGCTTTTGATAAAGTCCCACATAGGAGATTAGTGGGCAAAATTAGGGCACATGGTATTGGGGGCAGAGTACTGACATAGATTGAAAATTGGCTGGCTGACAGGAAACAAAGAGTAGTGATTAACGGGTTCCTTTTGGAATGGCAGGCTGTGACCAGTGGGGTACCGCAAGGTTCGGTGCTGGGACCGCAGCTGTTTACAATATACATTAATGATTTAGATGAAGGGATTAAAAGTAACATTAGCAAATTTGCTGATGACACAAAGCTGGGTGGCAGTGTGAAATGTCAGGAGGATGTTATGAGAATGCAGGGTGACTTGGACAGGTTGGGTGAGTGGGCAAATGTATGGCAGATGCAGTTTAATGTGGATAAATGTGAGGTTATCCACTTTGGTGGCAAGAACAGGAAAGCAGATTACTATCTAAATGGAGTCAAGTTAGGAAAAGGGGAAGTACAATGAGATCTAGGTGTTCTTGTACTTCAGTCAATGAAAGCAAGCATGCAGGTACAGCAGGCAGTGAAGAAAGCTAATGGCATGCTGGCTTTTATAACAAGAGGAACTGAGTATAGGAGTAAAGAGGTCCTTCTGCAGCTGTACAGGGCCCTGGTTTGACCCCACCTGGAGTATTGTGTGCAGTTCTGGTCTCCAAATTTGAGGAAGGACATCCTTGCTATTGAGGGAGTGCAGCGAAGGTTCACTAGGTTAATTCCTGGAATGGCGGGACTGTCATATGTTGAAAGATTAGAGCGACTGGGCTTGTATACACTGGAATTTAGAAGGATGAGAGGGGATCTGATTGAAACATGTAAGATTATTAAGGGATTGGACACACTGGAGGCAGGAAGCATGTTCCTGCTGATGGGTGAGTCCAGAACTAGAGGCCACAGTTTAAGAATAAAGGGTAGGCCATTTAGAACGGAGATGCGGAAAAACTTTTTCACCCAGAGAGTGGTGGATATGTGGAATGCTCTGCCCCAGTAGGCAGTGGAGGCTAAGTCTCTGGATGCATTCAAGAGAGAGTTAGATAGAGCTCTTATAGATAGCGGGGTCAAGGGATATGGGGAGAGGGCAGGAACGGGGTACTGATTGTGTATGATCAGCCATGATCACAGTGAATGGCGGTGCTGGCTAGAAGGGCTGAATGGCCTACTCCTGCACCTACTGTCTATTGTCTATAAAGTTTATAATGTACAGCACTCCTTGTTGTCATTTTCATTGCCATTAAACACATTTGAATGTAAATCTTGTCGAGCATAAGGATTTCATTAGAGGCAGGCAGCAGCAGAATTTCACTGTCTGTTCTCACTCAAATCACCAGTAACTCACTAGGAAATTTTAATGTATTAGCCCAGTTTTAAGAAAAATGTGTCATTTATGGATCTTCCATATGGTGCTTCCTGCTGTCTTTCATGTTAACTTTCTCAAATCTCCTACTTTAGATATTAATGTGGTTGTGGTGCTGCATTTTGATGCCGCAATCCACTGCAGAGCTAAATGGTAGGGCATGGATTAAGTCCACCATCCCCAACATGATGAAATCTAAATCATCACCAGATGTTGTGTGGATGGCAGATGATTCCTGATAAGGAAAAGTAAAATCAGCAGTCCACTCGTGCTGCTAGCATCTTGTGGCAGATTAATATTAGTAGAAGTGTTTCGAGACATAATTCAACTTGCCATTTCTGCTCAGCTGAAGGAAAGTGGTGAATAATTAAGGGTGACTAAATAAGACTAATTTGCCTTGTAGTTTTCTTTATTAACATTCAACGATCCAAATTACAATTATTATCGAAGTATGTATACAATATACAACCCTGAGATTTGTCTTCCCCACAGACAGCCACGAAACAAAGAAAATCCCCGGAACCTGTTCAAGGAAAAACATCAACCCTCCCCCCCCACCACTCCATGCGCAAAAGTACCCCAAATCACACAAATATCAACAAAAAGAAAAGGGACAAACACAGAATATAAAACACGAAATTAAGAGAGTCCAGGCACTTTTAGGTTCAGTGTTCATTACCTGTAGGCTGCCCAGATTCAAAATCATCCCAAAATAGTAACAGCAACAAAAAATGAGCAACCGGAAACCAGAAACACCTCAAAATGTGGGCTACAGACTCCAATCCACAAACCACGTTGATTAAACCTTGCTCCAGCACCATCCTTTGACAGGAGAGGGGGGGGGGGGGGGGGGGGAGGGGGAGAGGGAGAGAGAGAGAGAGAGAGAGAGAGAGAGAGAGAGAGACTCCAATCTACAAACCACATTGATTAAACCTTGCTCCAGCACCATCCTCCGACAGCATCAAGGGGGAGAGAGAGAGATCATTCAAATTTTGCAATATGTATGAAATTGATTACAATTGGACTCAACATTCCTGTGCTAAATTGAGTAAAAACTTGGTTGACATGATTGTTTTCCATTTTTTAAACAATTGCCTGAAGATATAGGGAAAGCAAAGGATTGAAAATGCATTTTATTGTGATGAGAAATAATAATTAAAAATTAGATCCAACTTATTTGTAGATTTCCAGCAGGGACAGTATCAGATTTGAGTTATCTTGATGTTGCCTAACTTAATGGGACTGAGGGAATGAGGGAACTAATGAGGGAGCTAAATACAACATTTACAAATCTGCACATGGCACAAAGATGGGAGAAGAGTGGGTGGTTGTGGGCTATGAGGAGGAGTTTTTTAGTTGGGTAGGCAAGTGATTGACACAAATAGAATGAAATAAAAAATGTAGTGTTATCCATTTTGATTCTTATAAAATAGAAAGACAAATTATTATCAAGTTGGAGATAGATTGGGGCGAGTCATTGAAAACAAGTGTTCAGGTGCAGCAAGAAGTTAGTAACTGGTATGTTGGTCTTCATTGCAAAAGGTTTTGTGTACAGAGGATTTCTTATGGCACATTTAGAGCAGGAGAATGGAATGCTCCTCTTTCAGGATATGGATGTGCAGCAAGACCTCCAGTATCCCTGATGACTGCTCCAGCAGGATGTGCATCCAGCTGCAGCTTCTTTCAGGCTGTTTTAAGGAACTGGAGCTCCGGATCATTTAGGAGGCTGAGTGATTGATCGACAGATAACTGGGTGACAGTCAGGATGGGGAAAGGAGATGGGCTGTCAGTGCAGAATTCTCCTTCAACAACAGGTTTACTGCTTTGTATACTGTTTGGGGGGTGGGGGGGGAATCACCTAGCAAAGGAAAGCCACAGCGATGGGTCTTTGGAACTGAGTATGGCTCTGGGACTCAGAAGGAAAGAGGGAAGAAGAGGTGAGCTGTAATGGTAGGAGAACAGGCAGGAGGTTCTATGGATGAGAATGAGATTCCGTTCATATGTTGTCTCATGGGTGCCAGGTCAGGGACATCTCAGATTGACTTCACAGCATTCATAAGTGTGCGGGTGAGCAGCCAGAGGTTGTGGCCATTAGTGAGACTTAGTTGCAGGAAGGGCAGAACTGGCAGCTCAATGTTCCAGCATTCTATTGTGATAGAGCTGGGGGTGGGGGGTTGTGATTAAAGGTGGAGTGGTTGCATTACTAGTCAGGGAAATATCACGGCAGTGCTCAGACAGGACAGACTGGAGAGCTCATTTACTGAGGCTATATGAGTGTAACTGAGGTATTAGAAAGGAGTGCCCAAGTTAATGGGATTATATTATAGACCACCCAACAGGCCGCGGGATTTAGAGGAGTAAATTTGTAGAGAGATTGCAGACTGTTGCAAGAAACATAAGGTTATGATAATAAATATGAGACGTCTGCAGAAGCTGGAAATCCAAAGCACCTCACCCAAAGTGCTGGAGTAACTCAACAGGTCAGGCAGCATCAATGGAAATGAATAAACAGTCAATGTTTCAGGCCGAGACTCTTCCGCAGAACTCGAAAGGAAGGGGGAAGATGCCAGAATAAAAAGGCCAGTAGAGTGGAAGGAGGATAGCCAGAAGGTGAAAGTTGAAGCCTAGTGGATAGGAAAGATAAAGGGTAAGAGAGGAAGGAATCTGATAGGAGAGGAGAGGGAAAGGAAAGGAAGAGGGGGAGGTGATAGGCAGATAAGAAGTGATGAGAGGCGAGAGTAGGAAATAGAAGCGAGGGGAGAGGGAGGGAAATAATTTTAACAGAAGGTGAAATCAACATTCATGCCATCAGTTTGGAGGTGACTCAGACGGAATATAAGGCATTGCTCCTCCATCCTGAGGGTGGCCTCATTGTGACACAAGATGAGGCCATGGACCAACATGTCGGAATTGGAATGGGAATCAGAATTAAAATGTTGGCCACCAGGAAGTTCCGTTTTTGGCTGATGGTGCAGAGGTGCTCGACAACGCAGTCCCCCAATTTATGACAAATGTAGACGAGGCTGCATCAGGAGCACTGGGCACAATAGCAACCCCAACAGATTCACAGGTGAAGTGTTGCCTCACCTGGAAGAACTTTTTGGGACCCTGAATGAAGATGAGGGCGAAGGTGAATGGGCAGGTGTAGCACTTAGGCTGATTGCAGAGATAAGTGCTAGGAGGGAGATTATTGAGGAGGGACAAATGGATGAGGGAGTCATGGAGGGAGCAATCTCTGTGGAAAACAGAGAGGAGGGAGGTAAAAGATAGGTTTAGTGGTAAGATTCCTTTGGAGATGGTGGAAATTGCAGAGGATTGTGTTGGATTTAGAGGCTCATAGGGTGGTAGGTAAGGACTAGAGGAATTCTATCATTGTTAAGGCAGTGGGAAGATAATGTGAGTGCAGATGTTCAGGAAATGGAGGAAATGCGGGTGAAGTCAGCATTAATGGTGGAGGAAGGGAAACCCTGTTCTTTGAAAAAGGAGGACACCTCTGCTATCCTGCTGGTCAGAAGTTTGTCTCCAGAGATGGAGACAGAGATATTGAGAAAGAGGAGGGATGCGTCAGAAATAGAGCAAGTAATTTAAGGGCATGGTGGAAGTTAGAGGAAAAGGTGATGATGCTGATGAGCTTGGCATTGATGCATGATGTTGCACCAGTGAGGTGGAGGAAGAGTTGGGGAGCATTACTGAGGAAGGCTTGGATCATGGACTGTCCTATGTACATTTCTAATGAAGAAACAGGCATAGCTGGGCCCATGTGGGTGCCCATGGCTACTCCTCAAGTAGGAGGAGCTGAAGGAAATGTTGTTGAGTGTGAGGACCAGTTCTGCCAGACAGAGGAGGGTGGTGATGGAGGGGAACTGGTCGGTTCTTTTATCAAAAAAGAAGCAGAAAGCTTTAAGACCTTCCTGATGGGTGATAAAAGTGTATGTGGACTGGACATCCATAGAGGTAAAAGGTGATTTAAACTTTCAACATTTCCCATACTATAAAAGGGTTGGATGGACAGTGTTTTTCAAATGTGTTCAGGTAAGTTTCCTTAATCAGTTTTTAGAGGTCCCAATTAGAGAGAGTGCTATACTAGATTTCCTGTTAGGGTATGAGAAGGGGCAGGTGACAGAAGTTTGTGTAGGAAATCACTTTGCCACAAGTGAACATAATGCAATTACGGTAGTTTCAAGATAATTATAGAGAAGGATAGGTCTGGTCCTTGAGTAGGGATTCTAATTTGGAGAAAGGCCTATTTTGATGGTATTAGAAAGGATTGGGCAACTCTGGAATGGGATAGCCTGCTTTCTGTAAATGGGAGATTTCAAAAATGAAATATTGATTGTACAGAGTCTATATGTTCTTGTCAGAATAAAAGACAAGGATATAAGTTTTCAGGAATCTTTGTTTTTGAGAGATATTGAAGCCCTAGTTAAGAAAATCAAAGAGGTGCATAGCAGGTGTAGGCAGGTTGGAACAAATGAGGTACTTGAGGAATATAAGAAATGCAAGACAACATTTAAGCAAGAAATCAGGAGGGCTAAAAAAAGGCAAGAGATTGCTTTAGCAGATAAGGTGAAGGAAAATCCCAAGGGACACTAAAGATATACTAAGTGCAAAAGGATAGCAAGGGACAAAATATGTCCTCTGGAAGATCAGAGCAGTCATCTGTGTAAGGAGCTGAAAGAGATGGGGGAGATCTTAAATTGACTTTTGTTTGCATCTGTATTCACCTGGGAGATGGGCTCAGAATCTATAGAAGTGAGGCAAAGCAGCAGTGAAATCATGGAAAGTATACAGATTACAGAGGAGGAGGTATGTACTGACAAATTAGGGTGGATAGATCCTCAGTGGCTGCAAGGTGTCCCCTCGGACCCTGAGGAGGCTAGTACAGAAATTGTGGGGATATTTAAAGTGTCCTTAGCCATTGGTTAGATACCGGAAGATTGGATAGCTAATGTTGTTCTGTTGTTTAAGAAAGGCTCCAAGAATAAGCCAGGAAATTATAGGCTCTGTGCTTGACGTCAGTATTGGGTAAGTTATTGGGAGATATTCTAAGGGATCAGAATCAGAATTAGGTTTAGTATCACTGGCAAATGTCGTGAAATCTGTTAACTTAGAGGGGCTGATTAAGGATAGTCAGCCTGGCTTTGTGCCTGGCAGGTTGTAGAGTTTTTAGCAGGAAAGTTGATGAAGGTAAGGCAGTAGATGTTGTCTATATCCACTTTTGACAAGGGCTTTGACAAGGTCTTGCATCAAATGGCATTCAAGATGAGGTAGTAAATAGGATTAGACATTGGTTTCATGGGTGAAGCCAAAGAGTGGTAGTAGATTGTTGCCTCTCTGACTGGAAGCCTGTGACTAGTGGTGCTGGGTCTGTTGTTGTTTGTCATTAATATCACCAATCTCGATGATAATGTGTTAAGCTGGCTTAACAAATTTGTGAATGACACCAAGATTGTGGGTGTAGTGGACAGCAAGAAAGACTATCAAAGCTTGCAGCAGGACCTGAAAAGATGAGCTGAAGAATAGTAGATGGAATTTAAAGCAGTCAAGTGTGAGGTGGTGCACTTTGGGAGGACCAGCCAGGATAGGTCTTACACAGTGAATGGTAGGGCAGGGAGGAATGTGGAAGAACAGAGTGATCTGGGAATACAGATTAATTCACATGGAGAGAGTCATAAAGAAAGCATTTGATGCATTGACCTTCATAAATCAAAGTATTCAGTACAAGAGATGGGAAGTTATGTTGAAGTTGTACAAGACGTTGGTGAGGCCTAATTTGCATTATTGTGTGCAGTTTTTGTCACCAACCTACAGGAAAGATGTAAGTAAGATTGAAAGAGACAATTTACAAGGATATTGGCAGGACTTGAGGACCTGAGTAATTGGGAGAAGTTGAATAGGTTAGGACTTTATTCCCTTGAGCGTAGAAGAATGAGGGGAGACTTGATGGAGGTATGCAGAATTATGAAGATATAGATAGGGTAAATACAAGGAGGGTTTTTCCACTGAGGTTGGATGAGACTAGAACTAGAGGTCAAGAGGTTAAGGGTGAAAGGTGGAACAATTAAGGGAAACACGACGATGAACTTCTTTGAGTAAGAGGATGGTGAAAGTGGAACGAGCTATCAATGGAAGTGGTGCATGCGGGTTCAATTTCAACATTTAAGAGAAATTTGGATAGACACATGGATGGGAGGGATATGGAGGGCTGTGGTTCAAGTTCAGGTCAACAGGACTAGGCAGATTGAGTTTGGTATGGACTTGATGGGCACAGGGTCTGTTTCTGTGTTCTATGACCCAATGAGCAAAGATATCTTCCTACAGCTATACAGGGCCTTGGTGAACTTCTATCTGGGGGAATAAACTCTTCTTGGGCTTCCAGCCAGGTACAGATATTGATTTTAACTAAAGTTTCAATGACAAACTCTGCCATCTTCATCAGGGATGATGCCTGTGCTTGTCTAGTCTGGTGGTATTTATACTCCTTTTGTCCATCCCTCCTGATAGGTTAGTCCTCTTCCAATCAGGCTTCCACTGTCCCACCTTGTTTACAATCATATTCTATTTGTTCCTTAGAGTGAGACCTTCATCTTTGTTAAAATTCTTTTCCTCTAGTTTTATTTCAATGGCTTCCTTTGCCAGGAGGTCCCAAAACCATTGGCGCGGCACTGTGGTTTTGTACCATTAAAGTCAATTCTATGACCATTGTGAAAGCAATGGTCTCCTACCACTGATTTCTCTGAGTAATCCAAATGCATACATCTCCTGTGCTCCTTGATGTGGTTTTCCACTGTGTGTCCTGTCTTGCTGATTAATCCTGATAATGTCAGGAAACCCAACAACGAGGAGGAACCTGCCACTACTGCCTGTCTCCCCTATATTTCCACGATTTCTGGAAGCACCCCCAGGATCCTGAAGAAATACCGGATGAATACCATCCACAAACTTGTAAGGAAGCTCAAATCACAGCTTATGTGGGGCAAAGGTAAAGTGGGTCTCAGGATGTCTGGCATTTACAGGATTCCCTGTGCATGTGGAGCTGATATCGGCCAGACACAGTGGAAACCGGCATAAAGGAGCACATGAAGTGTATCCCTTTGGGTTACCCAGAGAAATCAGCAGTAGCAGAACACTGCATTTGCAATGGCCATAGGATTGACGATGACAGCACAAAGCTACTGGGACCACCTTGTAAAGGAGGCATTGAAATAAAACTAGAGGAAAAGAATTTTAACAAAGATGAAGGTCTCATTCTAGGTAAGAACTGACATTCAATTGTAAACATGTTGGGACAGTGGAAACCTGATTGGATGATGGCTAATCAGTCAGGAGGGACGGATGACGGGAGGATAAATACCACTGGACTAGACATGCTCCTGCATGGTCCATGATGAAGATGGCAGAGCTTGTCATTGAAAGTTGGATAAAATTGATACCTGTACCCGGCTGGAAGCACGGAAAGAATTTATTCATCATATACACTGGGAGAGTACTAGATCCTTTATTACTCCATCTGGGGTTTAATATGCAGTTTTGCTCTCCTTAGCTGAAGTCGTGTGTTCCTTTTTTAGAGTGAGTACAGTATGTTTACAAGACTGACTCCTTGGATACAAAGGCTGATCCGTGAGGAATGATTAGGTCAATTAGGCTTATGCTCACTAGAAGTTTGGTAAAGGAGAGGGGATCTCATAGAAACTAATATAATTCCAACAGGACAAATCAACTGGATGCTGCGACTGCAGATGGTGGAATCTAGTTCAAAGTTCATTTATGATCAAAGTATGTGTACTATACACAACCTTGGGATCCATCTCCTTACAGGCAGCCACAAAACCAAGAATCCTAATAGAACCCAATAAAAAAAGAAGACTGTCAAACAGCCAAAGTGCAAAAAAGAGCAAATTGTGCAAACAGTAAAAGTAAGCAAGTAACATTCAGAATTGAAGTTCACAACAGTGAGTCCACAACCATGAACCCAGTCATCACTGCAGCCGATCCAGGAGCCCATTAGTTGCAGGCCACAGCCTCAGTTCTGCACAGAGTAACCCTGTTGAGCAGCGAGCTGAACACCTGCTTGTTCCTCACTTCTGGCCCCGACATTCTGACCTTTTCAATCTGGCATGAAGCTTAAATCAGCCCAAAAGCAAGTCAATCCTTGCTCTCGGACCTGGGCTATACTGCTTCAATATATTCTCAGGCTCGGGACCTGCAGCCTTGTATCGGCTCATATTAAACAAAAAACAATCTTATGGAAGAATAATGGGTCAAGCATTATCTGTGAAGTCAAAGGAATGGATAAAGGGAGTATGTTTTTGATGCCTGCATCGTTCAGAACCATGCTTAATAACTTCAGTGTACAGGGTATGCCAGCCAGAACTGAGATCAAGAAAAGAATACTCCATCCAGAAGTTGATGAGCTTGTAGAATTCTTTAACACAGAAGGCAGTGGAAGCCAAGTCATTAAATAAATAAGGCAATAGATATATTTCTTCGAAGTTCAAAGTACATTTATTATCAAACCACATGTATGTTACCATATACAACCCCGGGTTTCATTTTCCAGTGGGCATACTCAGCAAATCTATTGAACAGTAACTACAACACGTTCAATGAAAGATCAAATAGTGTACAAAAGACAACAAACTGTGCAAATGCAAATATAAATAAATAGCAATAAATAAAGAGAACATGAGATAATGAGATAAAGAGACCTTGGAAGTGAGGTCATTGGTTGTGGGAACATATCGATGGGGCAAGTGAAGTATCATTATCTCCTTTTATTCAAGAACCTGATACTTGAGGGATATAACTGTTATTGACTCTGGTGGTGTGAGTCCTGATGTTCTTGTACCTTCTACCTGATGGCAGCAGTGAGAAGAGAACATTACCTGGATCATGGGGATCTCTGATGATGGATGCTGCTTTTCTGCAACAACGCTTTGTGTAGATGTGCTCAGTGGTTGGAAGGGCTTCACCCATGATGTGCTTGGTTGAATCCACTACTTTTTGTAGGATTTTCCATTCAATGGCATTGGTGTTTCTATACCAGGCTGTGATACAGCCAGTCAATATACTCTCCACTATACGCTATTGAGAAGTTTGTCAAAGTTTTAGATGTCATGTTGAATGGTAAAGGAAGTCAAAGAGTATGGAGGAAAGAAGAAACAGGATATTTGTGATCATATTGAATGACCAACCTTTTATGATTATATATTTCTATTAAGTTATCTATCTTGGGTCACACAGCTAGCAAAGCTCATTGATGAGGGCGCTGAAATGCATCTGTAGTTCAGTGACTTAATAGTTCAGGAAGGAGAGGATAAAAGGGGAAAAATGTTGCAAAAGAAGATATTTAAACAAAGAACTAAAAAATATTGTCTTAAAAAGTACTGAAGTGCTTGTCCAGCCACCATCTCCTACATTATGTGTTAAAATCACGGCAAAGTGGTTGCTGCAATGAAATGTTCTCATGGAAGTGTGGAGATATCACTTGTAATGTACTTAATGTGATAAAGAACAAAATGTGATGATTCCCTGCAGCTGATGATATGAATCACAGTCTGCTAATGTTTCACAGCAGTTTTATGTGGTTTGTGCATTAAAAAAGCATTTTGAATTATTGATACAATGCCTCTCATGTGAAAGGCTACAGTACGTCCACTGCAAGTGAAAGGGATAGATTCAAGAAAGGAAGTAATTGGAGGAGGGGCCGGAAGATAGACATGGATAGATTTATAGATTTTTGAAGGGAGAAGGAGGGATAACAGAGTTGTGTTGCTTGATTTAGCACTTAGTCATACTAATTGAGGGATTGACATCTAATCATGAATCTGAGGTGTCAGAAGGCAAGTACAAACCTGGAATCAGAGTAACAGAGGTTGCTGGAAAAAATGCTGGTCAGGAAGGTCAAGGTAAGTACAGAAGAAAGAGGAGAAAAAAAATCAATCAATAGAACCTGGCCAAACTGTGCCAAATGTTTGACACCAGAATCAAAAATACGATGAGAAATATTAGACCAGAAATTGCTGATGGCAGTGATTTTGCTGATGAATATATCTTTTCTTGGACCCCTCATTATCAATGGACTCCAAATCATTAACAACATGGCTCACCTGGTGACAGATTTGAACTAAGTATAATGTCATTGGGGTGGGGTGGGGTTCCAGAACCTACTGCTCATCAAAGTGCTGAAAGATTCATTGTAATCCATGTAACCAGCATTCAAACTAACCAAAAGCCTTTAATTGGTTGATTCTTATTTTTTGATTAATACTGTGCCTTTAACATTTAGAAACATTCAAAAACTATCAAAAATCAGTCAACTTAATAAATCGAGGATACTGAATAATAAAAAAACAAACTATTTACAAACATTTTGTAATGCTTTTAAACAATTAAGCGCTACCTACATTTCATTCAAAAAGGGTAAATTCAGAAAATTCATTTGCTCCCTGACAGTGCATCATTTCTATTCAAATAAATAGAATTGCTTTTCCTTTATGAGGTTTAATCAGAGAAATTGCCAGTGAAGTGTGATCAACAATTTTGGAAATTATTCTTATGGTCCTTTTCATGGTTAAGCCAGGAGTTTGATAAACTATCTTGCAGCTTGTAATCTGTGGTACGTAAACTGGAGATTGTATTGTGGTGAGGCTATTGCTTTGTTTCATGGAAATAAGCAGCACTGAAGGATTGGCCCACTGCAACTGTGGCAGGCCTTTGAAAGAAAAGTAAATTTTAATTAAAACTTCTATATTCTGGCAATGTTCAGATTTTGGTAGTACTGGACTAGATATTCTTGATTATTGGATAGAGTATATTTAGTAGAAAACAGTCTTTTAAAACTGTTTTTAACATGTAGCATAATAGAATGGTAAACGTCCTAACTACAATGCCTATAAAAAGTATTCCCCCCTCCCCCAGAAGTTTTCTTGTTTTATTGTTTTACAATATTGAATCACAGTGGGTTTAATTTGGCTTTTTTGACACTGATCCGCAGAAAAAGACTCTTTCGTGTCAAAGTTAAAACGTATCTCTACAAAGTGATCTAAATTAATTACAAATATAAAACGCAAAATAATTGATTGCATAAATATTCACCCTTTTCATATGACACACCAAATCATCACTGGCGTAGCCAATTGGTTTTAGAAGTCACATAATTAACTAGATGTTAAATGGAGATCACTGTATGCAGTCGAGGTGTTACAATTGATTGTAATAAAAACACACCTCTATCTGGACTCAACTGCTGGTGAGTCAGTATCCTAACAAAAACTACACCATGAAGACAGAAGAACACTCCAAACGATTCTGCAAAAAGGTTATTGAAAAGCACAATTCAGGAGATGGAAACCAGAAAATTTTCAAGTCACTAAATATCCCTTGGGGAACAGTTCAGTCAATCATCAAGAAATGGAAAGAATATGGCACAGCTGTAAATCTGCCTAGAGCAGGTCATCCTCAAAAACTGAGTGTCCGTGCAAGAAGGGGACCAGTGTGGGAGGCCACCAAGAGCCCTATGCCAACTCTGGAGGAGTTACAAGCTTCAGTGACTGAGATGGGAGAGACTGCCCGGGTGCTTCACCAGCCACAGCTTTATTGGAGACTGGCAAAGAGAAAGCCACTGTTGAAAATAACTCACATGAAATCTCAGCTAGAGTTTGCCAGAGGCATGTGGGAGACTCTCAAATCAGCTGGAAAAAGTTCAATCATCTGATGAAATCAAAATTGAGCTTTTTGGCCATCAGACTAAACGCCATGCTTGGTGTAACCCAAACACTGCACATCTTCAAAAACAAACCATCCCTACTATGAAGCATGGTGGTGGCTGCATCACGTTGCGGGGATGTTTCACTGCAGCAGGCCCTGGAAGGCTGGTGAAAGTAGAGGGTAAAATGAATGGAACAAAATATAGGGAAATCTAGGAGGAAAACCTGATGCAATTTACAAGAGAACTGTGACTTGGGAAAATATTTGTTTTCCAGCAAGACGATGACCCCAAGCATAAAGCCAAAGCTACAAAAGAATGGCTTAAAAACAACAAAGTTAATGTCCTGGAGTTGCCAAGTCAGAGTCCAGACCTTAATCCAATTGAGAATTTGTGACTGGATTTGAAAAGGGCTGTTCCCTCACAATCACCATGCAATTTGACAGAGCTCGAACAATTTTGTAAAGAAGAATGGGGAAAAATTTTAGGTAGTGCAAAAATGTAGTGAGATAATGAACGTTCATGTGTTCAATGACCATTCAGAAATTGAGAAGTTGGATGGCAGAGAGGATGAAGCTGTTCCTGAATCACTGAGTGTGTGCCTTCAGAGGCTACTGTATCTCCTTCCTGATGGTAACAATGAGAAGAGGACATGACCTGAGTGATGGGGTCCTTAATGATGGATGTCACCTTTTCGAGACATCGCTTCTTGAAGATGTCCTGGATGCTATGAAGTTGACTGACTTTGCAACACTCTGTAGTTTATTTTGATCCTGTACAGTAGCCCCTTCTCCCATACCAGATGGTGATGTGGCCAGTCAGAATGCTCTCCATGAGGTACATCTGTAGAAATTGGCAAGTGTCTTTGTTGACATAACAAATCTCCTCAAACTCCTAATGAAGTATAGCCACTATCGAGCATTCTTTGTAGCTGCATCGATATGTTAGGCCCAAGATAGATCCTCAGAAATGTTGACACCTAGGAACTTGCAACTGCTCACTCCTTCCACTTCTGATCCCTCTATGAGGACTGGTGTGTGTTCCCTTGTCTTACCCTTTTAAAGTTCATAATCATTTCTTTGGTACTAATAATGCTGAGTGCAAGGCTGTTGCTGCGACACCACTCAACTAGCTGACCTATCACATTCCTGTACACCTTCTCATCACCATCTGTAATTCTGCCAGCCATAGTTGTATTGTCAGCAAATTTATAGATGGCATTTGAGCTGTGCCGAGCCACTTAGTCATGGGTTCCTCATGTTCAATACTTTTTATTGAATTTACTTCGCCAACCCCTAGGGAAAGGTAGTGCAGATTATAATAACTAGCTACCAAAAATAATTCTCTATATTTTACCCATAGATCATTTGTCATTTAGCTTAACTCCTCTGACTAGTGGTCATTCTAATTCTAGATGCAGCTTCCCCTTTCTTGTTTTATCAAACAGAACATAGAACAGTACAGCACAGGAACAGGCCCATCAGCCTACAATGTTGTGCCAAACCAATTAAATAAGTATTCCAATGGCCAATACACATTATAGCACACCCCTCCCCCCCCCCAATCCAGGCAACATACTGGGAAATGTTTCTTTCTATAATGAGGCGACCAGAACTGTATGCAATATACCAGATGCAGACTATCTAGTGCTTTTTAAAGCAGCAACATAAATCCCCAACTTTTGAACTCAATGCCTTGACTAATAAAGGCAAGCATACCATTGGGCCTTCTTAACTAGCCTAGCAACCCATGTAGCCACTTTTAGGGAGCTATAAAATGGGACACCAAGACCCCTCTGCTCATCAATACTATTGTCCTTAACAGTGTACTGACTCTTTACATTTGACCTACCAAAGTGCAACACTTCACATTTGGCCAGGTTAAAATGCATCTGCCATTTTTCCACCCATATTTGCAACAGATCTACAGCACTGTGCAAAAGTTTTAGGCTCCCTAGCTATATATATATGTACCTAACACTTTTGCACAGCACTGTATAAGCCCACTGTACTCTTTATCACTCTTCTATGCTATCCACAACACCAACAATCTTTGTACCATCTGCAGACATCTGTACTTAGCTGAGGCTAGGTGGCAACTCTCAGCCAAGGCCTCAAACCTACCCCTTGAATAGGACCTATTCTGGACCATCAGAAAACTTTCTCTGACACCATCACTGATCTCATTAACTCTGGGGAACTCTCATTCACTGTAACCAAACTCATAGTTCCCTTACCCCACACTGATCATTTCTACCTCCTACCTGACTGTGTGGATAGACCGATTGTCTCTGCCTGCTCCTGCACCACTGAACTCGTCCTCAAACCTTGACTCCATTCTATCCCCCTTGGTTCAGTTCCTTCCCACCTACATCCATGCCACTTTGTATGCTCTTTATTTCAGTAATCTTTAATTCCCTGGCCCTGACTACCTCATTTTCACCATGACTGTCTAGTCCTTATACACTTCTATCTCCCAGTAAAAAGGCCTTCATGTTCTCCATTTCTTTCTCAATTAAAGAACCAACCAGTTCCCCTCCACCACCACCCTCCTACATCTGGCAGAACTGGTCCTCACCCTCAACTATTTTTCTTTGGCTCCTCCCAGTTTCTCCAGACTTGAAGGGTAACCAGGGGACTCAGCTACACTTGCCTTTTCATTGGCCACAGAGAACAGCCTGTGTTCCAACCCTTCCCTGGTAATGCTCCCCAAGTCTTCTTCCACTACGTTAACGACTGCACTGGTACTCATGCACCCATGCTGAGCTCGTCAATTTCATCAACTCTGCCTCCAACTTCCATCCTGCCCTTAAATTCACTTTCTCCATTTCTGACACCTCCTTCCCCTTTCTCGATTTCTCTGTCTCCATCTCTGGAGACAAACTGTTGAATTACATCTTTTATAAACCTACTGATTCCCAATTATCTTGACTGTACCTCTAAATATGTTATTCCCTTTTCTCCATTCCTTCGGCTCCACCGCATTTGTTCCAAGGACGAGGCTTTACTTTCCAGGACACCGTCGATGCTGCCCTCACCCGCATCTCCTCCATTTCCTGGACATCTGCGCTCACCCTTAACAGGGATAGAGGTCCTCTTGTCCTTACCTGCCACCCCATGAGCGTCTGCATTCAACACATCATTCTCTGCAGCTTCCACCACCTCCAAAGGGATCCTACCTCCAAACATATCTTTACCTACCTCGCCGCTTTCCCGCTTTCTGCAGGGATTGCTCCCTCTGTGATTCCCTTGTCCCTCCCTGCTCAACTTTATCTGACACTTATCCCTGTAAGTGGCCAAAGTGCTACCTCTGCCCATTCACTTCCTCCCTCGCCTCCACTCAGAGCATCAGTCCTTCCAGGTTAGGCAACACTTCACCTACAGATCTTCTGGAGTCCTCTACTGTGTCTGGTGCTCCTGATGCAGACTCCTCTACACTGGTGAGAACTGTCATAAATTGAAGGACCACTTTGTCAAGCCCCTCTGCTCCATCCACCAAAAGCAGAACTTGCCGGTCGCCAAACATTTTAATTACAGTTCCCATTCCCGTTCTGGCATGTTGGTCCATGGGTTACCCTTGTGCTATAATGAGGCCACCATCAAGGTGGAGGAGCTATTCCATCTGGGTCTGAATATCAATCTCTACATCTAGTAAAAACAAAATTCCCACTCCCTCCACTCTCCCCTCTTCTTCTATTCCCCACTCTGGCCTCTTACTACTTTTCACCTGCCTATCACCTCTCCCTGGATCCCCTCCTCCTTCCGTTTCTCCTATGGTCCACTTACCTCTCCTATTAGATTCCTTCCTCTCCAGCCCTTTCTTTCCTACCCAACTGCCTTCACCAATCACATTCTAGCTATCCTCTTTCCCCTTGCCCCACCTTTTCATTCTGGCATGATCCCCCTTCCTTTCCATTTCTGTAGAAAGGTCTTGGCCTGAAATGTTCACTGTTTATTCATTTCCATGACTGCTGCCTGACCTTCTGAATTCCTCCAGCATTTTGTGTGTACTGCTTTGGATTTCCAGCATCAGCAGAATCTCTCATCTTTATAACTTAGTAACCCACCCATCTGCATTTTCATCCAGGACATTTATATATATTACAAACAACAGTGGTTCTGAATCCAAATGGCCAATTCATCATGGATCCCATGCATCTTAATCTTCTGGATGAGCCTCCCATAAGAGACCTTGTCAAACATCTTATTAAGATTCTCGTAGATAACATTCACACTCAATGAAGTCAGTAAGGTATAACTTACCATGCAGAAGGAGGAGGAGCCTGCCAAGGATGTGGCCTAGAAGTCTAGCGCACCTTCAGGGATCTGGGATTTTGTGGCTCTGGAGGTGGGTGGACTCGAGGTTGGTGCCGCCACAGGAAATTGGTGTATCGTGGGAGATGGAAGATCGAAAGCAGCAAGCTGGCTGTGTGCCCAGAGACCCGAGTTCTTTGGACACAGAACTTGGAAGAAGCGATGCAACAGACTTTTAACATCATCAATTAGTGAGTTGTTTGTCATGTCTCCCCTCTTGCTGTGAAACAGGGACACCTCGTTTTTCCTTATTAGGGAGAGAGCAAGCCACAAGTATGTTGAATTACTGGATGAATGAGTAGTCTTTGTAGTACTGCAAGTCTGTGTCTATATTGATGCTTTGCTACATGCTTAGTGGAGGGGGGTGTTGCTTTGCTGCTGTTTGTGTGTGTGGGGGAACTGGGGGGACTTTGGGGTTCTAACTTTAACTGTCATTCATTCTTTGGGGCACTCCTCTGTGCTCCTGGTTGTTTGTGAAGAGGAAGAGTTTCAGGATGTACATTGTATATATTTCTCTGACATTAAATGTACCCTTGAAACCTTTGAAAGAAACGTTGGCTCTCCCTAATTAGCCCATGATTTTCTAAATACTGATAAATCCTATATCTAAGAATTCTTCCCAGTAACTTCCTATCACTAACGTGAGACTCACAAGTTATAGTTTCCAAGACTATTCCTAGTTCTCTTAATGAGTAATAGAACAGTATTAGCTACTCACCAGTTCTCTAGGACCTTGCCTATGGCTAGATAGGACACAAAGATATTAGTCAAGGCCCCAGTAATCTCAACTCTTGCCTCTATCAATAACCTGGGTATATCCTATCAAGCTCAGGGGACTTAACTACCTTAATGCTCTTTAAGAGACCCAAGCATACCTCCTCCTTTACCTCAAAATGCCCAAGCTTATCAATATGCTTGGCACTGATCTCCCTATCCTCTATGTCCTTATCATTGGTAAATACTGATGTAAAGCACTCATTAAGGTCCTCACCCACATTCTCCCCATCCAAGATCACATTCCCCCTTTATCCTTGAGTCTCCCCATCCTCTCCCTAGTTTTCCTCTTGCTCTTGATGTATGTATAGAATGCCTTGGGATTCTCTTTAATCCTACTTGCCAAGGTATTTTCATGCCCCCCGCCACCTTTACTAATTCTCTTCTTGAGTTCTTTTCTGGCTTCTTTATAATTGTGAAGGGCTCTGTTTGACTCTGGATTGCTAAGATTTACATACTACTTCTTGCCTAAATTCATCACTTCTCTCAACATGCAAGCCCCTCTTACATTGCCATTCTTGTCCTTTCTTCTGACTGCAACATACCTATCCTGTACTCTGTGCAGCTGGTCTTTAAGCAATCTCCACATATTGGATGTAGACTTGACCAGAAATCATTGTTCCCTACTAACTCTCCCTAGCTCCTGCCTAACACTCAAGATTTGCCCAGCTCCAATTTAATACTGTCCTGCAACATCCATACTTATCCTTATCTATAGCTGTCTTTAGCCATAAGGAGATGTAGTCACTGTTTCCTAACTGTTCACCCACTGAAAGATCAGTTACCTGGTCAGGCTCATTACCCAATGCCAGATCCAGTACAGGCCTTCCTCTTGTTGGACTATCTACGTATTGAAACCCTCCTGGATGCACCTAACAAATTCTGCCCCATCTATTACTCCTGCACTAAGAAGGTCACAGTTTGTTTTTGCAGCTCTCCTTAATTTGCCTGCATATCTGTTCCTCAATGTCCCGGTGGCTACTGGTGTTTGTAGTGGGTGGGGGGTGTTGCAGTACAATCCCATCAGAGTGATTGCACCCTTCCTATTTTTGAGCTCTACCCATATGGGTGATGTGGTGGAGATACATCTCTACCAAAGGGGGTGTAAGGTGTCCTCCCCTCCGCTAGCCTGCAGATCATCCTCGGACAAGGTACAGCACCTGCTTGACCTGCCCCTATCAGGGTCACGTGAAGCCATGGGAGCAGGAGGTGGATGGTCGTATGAACAGCTGATGCATATCCATAAGTCCTGGTTATGCCACCACTGACGGCAGGCAAACAATCTTGCAGAGCATTGCTAATGGCTGAGGTTACTTGTCTTGTAAAGATACTGCCCAAAGAAGGCAACGGCAAACCACTTTTGTGGAAAAATTAGTCAAGAACAATCAAGGTCATGAGACCATGATGGCCTTCATCATATGACTGGCACATAATGATGATGAACCATATAGACTCAGTGGGTGAGTCCTTCATTATACCCTCAGAGTGCAGCTGTGATATCATCACTGATTAGTAGTGCAACTCCGCAACTCTTGTACTTCTCTCTCTCTCTGTTTTCTTAAATATTGAAACCCTGGAACATAATGCACCCATTCCTGTCCCTCTCTCAACTAAATCTCTGTGATGGTACCATGTACTGATCTAAGTTCATCAACTTTACCTGTAATACTTCCAGCTTTAAAACATGTGCACTTCAAACTATCTGTTCCACCGTATCTATTACCTTACTCCTGCCTGTTTATACTGGCCCTGACACCCACCTTCCTCTCCATCACTCCACTTTCAGATCCCATCTTCCTGCCAAGCTGGTTTAAGCCCTCCAGAGTACCACTACCAAACCTCCCAGCCGGGATATTGCTTCCCCTGCAGTTTAGGTGCAACCCATCTATCTTGTACATGTCACCCCTACCAGAATCTGAAACCTTGCCCCCTGCACATGTTCCTCAGCCACTCTAGTATCATCCCACTCCTGCTCTGACTAGTGTGTGCCAGCAGGAGTAATCCAGAGCTTACTATCTTGGTGAACACCCAGAGGTTGTGGTGCACATTGGCATTGCTAGAAAGGGGAAGAGGTCCTGCTCTTCGGCCTCTTTCCTAACTCCCTATACTCACTGTGTAGGACTTCTTTCCTCTTTCTACCATTGTCATTGGTGCCAATGTGCACCATAACCTCTGGCTGTTCATACTCCCCCTTTGAGAATATTCTGCGTCTGCTCTAAGACATTCTGGACCCTGGTACTTTGGAGGCAGCACACTACCCTTGCATTTTTTTCATGGTTGCAGAATCTCCTGCCCATGTACAATCTGGGAATAAAGGATTGCTTATTAAGTTTAGTGAAATAATTTTACATTACTAATGCTGTTAATTGTTGAGGCATTTGATTTATGATTTAGACTTCCAGATAACGCTAGGGTTTGCAGAGCTGGCCTGACCTCAACAGGAGTTTTAAGGTAAATTGCTGTTTATATTTTACTTATATTGCCCATATCAGTAGTAGAGATATATACAATTTTTAATGGAACAATACAAAATGGTTCCTATCTTTGAAGCTCCAAGAATCTTGTAGGTCTGAGTTGTGTGTGAACCTACAAAAAGCTTTTGGCCCGGACAGGGTACTTGGCCAAGTACTAAAGACTGGTGCAGATCAACTGGCTGGAGTGTTCACTCAGATCGTTAATCTCTTGCTTCGGTAGTCTGGCGTACCCACGTGCTTCAAGCAGGCTTCACTTATACTGAAACCTACAAAGAACATGGTAACCTGCCTCAATGACTATTGAGCAGTAGCACTTACATCCACAGTAATGAAGTGTTTTGAGAGGTTGGTGATGAAACATACCAACTTCTGCCTGAGAAGTGACTTGGATTTGTTTTAATTACCTACTGGATCAACAGGTCCACAGCAAATGCCATCTCATTGTCTCTTCACTCAACCCTGGAACATCTGCATAGCAAAGATGCATGCAGCAGGATGCTCTTTGTCGACTATAGCTCGGTATTCAATAGGATTGTCCCCTCTAAACTAATCAATAAGCTCCAAAACCTTGACCTTAATAACTCCTTGGGCAATTGGATGCTTGATTTCTTTACTTGCAGACCCCAGTCATTATGGCTTGGCAACACCATCTCCTCTACAGTCAGTTCAGGTGCACTACAAGGCTATCTGCTTAGCCCCTGCTCTACTTGCTTTACACTTATGACTGTGTGACTAAGCACAGATCCAATTCCATGTTCGAAGTTTGCTGACAACACCACTGTCCTGAGCCGAAGAAAGCACAGCAGGGCCTTTACTTCCTTAGGAGTTTGCAAAGATTTGGCATGACATCTGCAGTAGAACTTCTTTGACAAACTTCTATAAATGTGTGGGTGGAGAGTATATGGACTGGCTGCATCATAGTCTGGTGTGAACCGTCAATGCCCTTGAATGGAAAATCCTAGAAAAAATCATCGACATGATGCAGTCTATCATGGTTAAAGCCCTCCCCACTATTGAGCACATCTCCACAAAGTGTTGTCACAGGTAAGCAGCATCCACCTTCAAGGACCCCAACCACCCAAGTCATGCTCTCTTCTTGCTGCTGCCATCAGGAAGATGATACGGGTGCCTCAGAATTCACACCACCAGGTATAGGAAGTTATTACCCCTCAACCATCAGGCTCTCAAACCAAAGGGGATAATTTCACTTGCCCCATCATTGGAATGTTCCTGAAGCCTATGGACTCACTTTCAAGGACTCTTTATTTCATATTCTCAATGTTTATTATTATTTCTTTCTTTTTGTATCTGCACAGTTAATCTTTCATACACTTGTTGAACACCCAAGTTGGTGTGATTTTTCATTGATTCTATTATGGTTTATTGTTCTATTATGGATTTATTGAGTATGCCTGCAAGAAAATGAATCTCTGGGTTGTATATGTACTTTGTTAATAAATTTACTTTGAACACTGATCTTTGAAGGTGATTGACAATACTTTCAAATTCGTCATAGTTTCTAGCTTGTTGAAGTAGTGAAATTATTTCATTTTCGCTCCCGGCTGTTTCTGACATCTGCAAGCCTGAATGCTTGAAACCACAACGAGCAAAGCAGTTCTGAGTTGTTTTGCTGTTTATTTCTGGCTAAGTGTCACTGACAAACTGTACTGCCTGTAAAAGGTTATCCCTTACACTCATGTTCTTGGCTGCTGAAGAAGGTGTCAGGAGATTTTCTTCAATTGTTTCAAGAATGTTTCCCTAACTTTACATGATACAACTTATAATATATTTTTCGTTCCCATACTTACTTTGAACTTTGAATTGGTGTATGAAACATTTATTTCAGTCACCTTAATTAAAAATTTGAAAAACAGGAGAGAAAAAGGACTAAATTCAGACTTAGGCCCTGGTTGCAGCTTTGTACACCCTGTGATAACACATATTGTTAGTACAGAATACTAAGGAATTGCATCTTTAAAAAAATGGGTACCACTAAGGGGCAGCATTCACAGGCAAATAAATCTTGTTATCAGTCCTTTAAAGAAATAAACTCAGATCTCATGGAATTCTTGCATTCAAAATTATTGCTGTACTTCTCTGTCCATATGACAATAGGACATTGGAGACTTGGCCAGTTAAGACTCCTCTGTCATTCAATCATGGCTGATGTACTTACCCTCTTAACTCCATTCTCCTGCCTTCTCCCCGTAACCTTTGATGCCATTACTAATCAAGAAGCTTAGCTTCCACAGCTGTCTGTGGCAATGCGTTCCATGGATTCACTACCCTTTGGCTAAAGGAACTCCTCTTCCTTTCTGTTCTGAAGGGATGTCCTACTATTCTGAGGCTGTGCCCTCTGATCTTCGAGTTTCTTGCTAATGGATGCATCTTCTCCATCTATAGGTTTTTCAATATTCAGTACATTTTAACGAGACCTGCCCCTCATTCTTCTAAACTCCAACAAGTTCAGGGCCCAGAGCCGTTAGACACTCCTCATATGTTAACCCTTTCCTTCCTAGCATCATTGTTGTAAATCTCCTCTGGACCCTCTTCATTGGTAGCACATCCTTTTTAAAGTATGAAGCACTATACTCAAATGTGGTCTAGCCAATTCTTATCAAGTTACAAACTTGTTTTATATTCTGGTACTCTCAAAATGTATGCTACATTGCATTTGCCTTGCTTGCCACCAACTCAACCTTTTGGAGTCCTGCACTAAACTTGCAAGTCCCTTTGCACCTCTGACTTCTGATCTTGCTCCCCATTCAAAAAATAGTGTACACATTATTCCTTCTACCAAACTGCATGACCATGCATTTCTCTACACTGCATTTCATCTGCTACTTCTTTGCCTATTTTCCTAATCTGTCCAAGTCCTTCTTCAGACTCCCTGCTTCCACAGCACTACCAGCCCCTCCACCTATCTGCAAACTTGGCCAAAAAGCCATCAATTCTGTCATTCAAATCATTGACATATAACGGAAATAAAGGGGTCCCAACATTGACCCCTGAGGAACACCACTAGTTACTGACGGCCAACCAGAAAAAGCCCCCTTTATACCCACTCTTTGCCTCCTGCCAGTCTGGGTATTCTTCTATTCATACTAGTATCTTTCCTAGAATACCATTGACTATTAACTGTCACTGTCCGGTCCGTAGACTCTGCATTCCAGTTCACAGTCCGGTCTGTAGATTCCGCAGTCTGGTTGTTTCAGTTTTCCCTTGTTCCGTTGGGTGCCTTAATTGAGGCACCTGATTCTCGTTTCAGGCTGGCAACATAAATAGCTTCGGGGTCCAGCTATTCCTTCACTGGACTGTCCCATCAGAAACCCACAGCAAGAAACTCGGCATCAGAAACTCATCCCAAGAAGCTCAGCATCTGAAACCCACACCAAGAAGTTTGGCATCCGAAACCCATACCAAAAAGCTCAACATCAGAAACCCACACCAAGAATATCATTACCAGAAACCAGTTGCTAGAAACACGTGACCTCAGCCAGTGCGGGAAGTCTGGACCATTGTCAGAGCTACCGACTATCGTGGACTCTAGGTTGCTTCTGTGCCTATGGCTGCTTAGCGAATTAAGTCGTTTTCACGTTCAGCTGAGTTGCCGGCTGTCTGCTGCTGCTCTGAGTAAGGTACGAATTCTGATGCTTTCTTAGCCAGCTGAGAATTGCTGGCCGTTTGCAGTAAGAAGAGTCCCGGCTCTGTGTCCAAGTAGAGTCCAAGTCTAGTCAAGTCTGAGTCCGAGTCCTAGTTCCAAGTCAAGTCAAGCCTGAGTTCCAGGTCAAGCCAAGTCCGAGTCCCAGGTCAAGTCAAGCCTGAGTTCCAGGTCAAGCCAAGTCCGAGTCTCAGGTCAAGTCAAGCCTGAGTTCCAGGTCAAGCCAAGTTTGAGCCCCAGGTCAAGTCAAGCCCGAGTTCCAGGTCAAGTCATGTCCGAGTCCCAGGTCAAGTCAAGCCCGAGTCCCAGGTCAAGCCAAGTCTGAGTCCCTGGTCAAGCCAAGTCCCTGGTGAAGCCAAGCCCGAGTCCCAGGTCAAGCCAAGTCCGAGTTCCAGGTCGTCAAGTCCGAGTTCCAGGTCAAGTCAAGCCCGAGTCCCAGGTCAAGTCAAGTCTGAGTCCCTGGTCAAGCTAAGTCTGAGTCCCTGGTGAAGCCAAGACCGAGTCCCAGGTCAAGCCAAGTCTGAGTCCCAGGTCAAGCTAAGTCTGAATCCCTGGTGAAGCCAAGTCTGAATTCCAGGTCAAGTCAAGCCTGAGTCCCAGGTCATGTCAAGCCTGAGTTCCAGGTCAAGCCAAGTCTGAGTCCCTGGTCAAACCAAGTCCGAGTCCCTGGTCAAGCTCAGTCAAGACCCAGGTATCGAGTCCCTGCCAAGACCTGAGTTCCGAGTCATGACCCAAGTTCCCAGTCAAGTCCGTGTCCCGAGTTCAAGCCCAGGTGGTATCCTACGTCTACATCCATGTTGTCATCTTGTCCTCGCTCCTTGGCTTCCCTAGTATTCTTAATAAACATTGTCCTGTTCATACTACTTCAGTGTCTGTGTCTTGCATTTGGGTCCGCTCCCAATGCCCCCTTGTGACATTAACTTGTTAAGCATCCTCATGTGGCACCTTGTCAGAGACCTTCTGAAATTCCAAGTCAATAACATCGATTGTCTCTCTTTTGCCTATTTTGCTTGTGATTTCCTCGAAGAATTCCAACAAATCTGTCAGGTAAGATTTCCCCTTAAGGAAATCATACTGACTTTGGCTTATTTTATCATGTGCCTCCAAGTACACTGAAACCTCATCCTTAATCACAGACTCTATTATCTTTCCAGCACTGAAGGCAGGCTAACTGGCCCATAATTTCCTGTCTTTTGCCTCCCTGTCTTCTTAAAGAGTGGAGTGACATTTCAAGTCAAGTAAACTTTTATTGTCATTTCGACCATAACTGCTGGTACAGTGCATAGTAAAAATGAGACAACATTATTCGGGACCATGATGTTACATGACACAGTACAAAAAACTAGACTGAACTACGTAATAAAAAAAACACAGAGAATGCTACACTAGACTACAGACCTACATTGGACTGCATAAAGTGCACAAAAACAGTGTAGACATTACAATAAATAATAAACAGGACAATAGGGCAGTAAGGTGTCAGTCTAGGCTCTGGGTATTGAGGAATCTGATAGCTTGGGGGAAGAAACTGTTTCATAGTCTGGTCGTGAGAGCCCGAATGCTTCGGAACCTTTTCCCAGATGGCAGGAGGGAGAAGAGATTGTATGAGGGGTGCATGGGGTCCTTCATAATGCTGTTTCCTTTGTGGATGCAGCGTGTAGTGTAAATGTCCGTGATGGCAGGAAGAGAGACCCGGATGATCTTCTCAGCTGACCTCACTATCCACTGCAGGGTCTTGCACCAAGATGGTGCAATTTCCAAACCAGGCAGTGATGCAGTTGCTCAGGATGCTCTCTATACAACCCCTGTAGAATGTGATGAGGATGGGGGATGGGAGTTGGACTTTCCTCAGCCTTCGCAAAAAGTAGAGACGCTGATGGGGTTTCTTTGCTATGGAGCTGATGTTGAGGGACCAGGTGAGATTCTCCATCAGGTGAACACCAAGAAATTTGGTGCTGTTTATGATCTCTACCGAGGAGCTGTCGATTTTCAGCGGGGAGTGGTCGCTCCGTGCCCTCCTGAAGTCAACAACCATCTCTTTTGTTTTGTTCACATTAAGAGACAGGTTGTTGGCTACTAACGTGTTAGCAGTCCGTTAGCCGCTGCTAACGTGTTTTCTTGTCCTCCAGAACCACTCTAGAATCTAGTGATCCTTGAAAGGTTGCTGTTTATGCCTCCGGAATCTCTTCAGCTACCGTTTTCAGAACCCTGTGGTGTAATCCATCTGCTCCAGGTGACTTAATTACCTTCCCAAGCATCCCAACTTTCAGCTTCCCAAGCACATTCTCCTTAGCAATAGTGACTGCAATCACTTCTATCCCCTGACACTCTCAAATTTCTAGCATGCTGCTGGTGGCTTCCACAATGAAGACTGATAAAAAAAATTTGGTCCACCATTTCTTTATTCCCCACTACTGTTACGTTTTGTAACTTCATAACAATAAATTAAATCACAGCTTCCTGTGAATGGAGTCTGAAATGCAGGTGTAACTTAGTCTTTAAGCGAGGCATGGAGCTGGTAGTGTGATGATGTATACAATTAATATACTTTTACATATAACCCGTAATTAATTATATAAATGAACAAGAATGTTTAATCAGTATATATATATACACACACACACACACACACACACACACACACACACACACACACACACACACACACACACACACACACACACACACACACACACACACACACACACACACACACACACACTCCATTCTTCCATTCAGACATACACATTTAATTGCTGTGGAGGACTTCTTATTCTTGTGTGATAACATGTTTCCCAACAAGGGGGAATCACTCTGCTTGACAGGTGAGACTTGTGGCTGTGAAACAATCTCAGGTTCTAGGGCCTCCTCCGTGGTAGTTGTAGGAGTTGATACCGAAGCTATCAGAAGTGGTTCTGACAGCTCCAGACACCTTTCATCTCTTTTCTTTTTCTTCTACTGGTTTGAGCATCTTGATCTTGGGAAGGTGCATTTAGTTCACTGGAGTGATCTCATTAATTCTTCTATTGCTCCTTTACGATCTGATCCCTCCTCATGGTTTCTACGTCCACATCGTCCGATGAATCCGTTTTCATATCTCCATTGACTCCATTTATTATGGCATTCCATTCATCCAGTTGGGCTTTAGTCTTTGCATCTATTTTTGAAAACAGCATTTTGCCTCCTAGTTGAAGATCATACAATAACCTTAATGCATATAGAAAAGATTCTAGTTCTTTATACTCAGAAAAGCTGAAAGTTTGCAACTTTCTTGAAGATCCTTGAATTCTCTTCCATTTTAAAACCAAGCTACATTTCACAAGGAATTGTCTGAGGAACAATTCAGAAGCTTTCTCAGATATGTTGCCTACAGAAACAGTTACAGTCGAATTGCTGCTTTTGTCATTTACACACTTCCTTTCAGCAACATAGTCCTTCCTTAGACCAATATGCTTTCCAACCATAGACACCGAGATTGGCATCAACAACTCTTTATTCTCTGTTGGGCAACAGTTTATGGTGGTCAGCATGGAGACAGTTATGGCAACATCCAGTATATTTCTTAATTCACTTTCAGTTGACTCTATTGTAGGGGATGTGGCATTGCAAATGGTGGAAGGATTTCCAATCAAGTTGCAGTTGCCTCAGTCAATCATACCCCCGCAATGCTGCTGCTTTTGTTTTTACTACGTACAAGCTGGTTGGTTGTTGCACTTCACAGTTATGGATGTCATTCCCACTGGAGTTACCTTTTCTCCAGTGTAAGTTCTTGGTTGGATACCTGCAAGCTTCAGTTTAGCGTTTTTGAAATGCTGTTCAGACACATTTTGTGGAATGACTGAGGCAGCTGAACTGTGTCTAATTCCATTTTAATTAATTTGCTGTTCACTTCTAGCATAAGCCGTATTCCTTGTGTATTGTTAAATTCTACACTGTAAATCTTAAGGCTGGACAATCCTGTGTCACTCTCATCAATATCAGAATTTTCATCAACAGCATGCCAATTAGTGCTCTTTTTATAACTGCATTTTGACATTTTAGCTTTTTCTCTTCCCTGAGCAGTCCATTTATTTTTGACTGCCCAGCATAGTCTTTGTATGTGTCATACTTTGTTGCATTTTCTGCAAGTTTTGCAAGTTCTGCAAATCTGCATTTGTGGTGTATGTGAGCCCCTGTCACAATGGTAACACAATTTCTTTGGCCATGCTTGTTTCTGATTAGACACTGCAATTTTATTCAGGCTCTCATTTCTTTTTTTTTTTTTTTAACTTTTTTTTATTGTTTTCAAATTGTTACAGAATAAATGTGCATGAAAAAAAAAAGTGTTACCCAGCCCCCTCCCCTTAACCCCTCCCCCCTAACATCCCTATTAAAAAAATAAGAAAGAGAAAAAAAAAAAGGGAATGCCTGGATGTTGGAAGATCCCCACATACTCCACGGAGTTCTCATTTTTTTTTAAATATATGTTAAAGTTCTTTTTCTTTTCAATCTATAATAATACCTAATCTTTCCACTTTCGTGGTATCCTGGGAAATCTTTATAAAAGTCTCCATGTTGCTATGTGTGTCCCCACCATTCATCCAGGCAAAAAGATAGAAAAAAATTAAAATATAAAGGAAAAAAAAAAAAAAAAAATACCCCCCTACTAATGTTGTGGAAAAAAGACACAACATTACCCCCCTCTGCTGTACGGGTCATGGCAACCGCCATGATTACACACGTGAATCCCGCAGTAGCCGATCCACAGCCTCCCAGCTCCCCCGCAACATAAAAAAGTATATGTATAAGAAGAGAAAAAAAAAATACTATTCTCATTTAGTATTTCTAAAATTTTGCTTTTCTCTTCTGTAATATCCATAAATGTCCATCACTTCTGTTCCTTGGTTCTATCTTCATCTTTAATCCATTACGTTTGGAAGCCTCTATGTGTAGTTAGCGAATAGATGGAAGTTCTTGTACAAACTCCTCCGCTTTTCGATAGTCGGAAAAAAGAAATTTTCTGTCCTCCAAAAAAATTATCAGTGTTGCTGGATGACGCATTGTAAATTTATAACCCTTTTCCCATAAGGCTTTTTTCGCTGGGTTAAATTCCTTCCTTCTCTTCAACAGGTTGTAACTTATATCAGGATAAAAAAGAATTGGTTTCCCTGCTATCATCAGTGGCCCGTTTCTATTTTTGGCACTTTGGGCAGCGGCCTTCAGGATCTTTTCTTTGTCTTGGTATCATAAGCATTTTATCAAAATTGATCGTGGGTTTTGGTCAGCTCGAGGTCTTGACCTTAAAGATCTATGCGCCCATACAATCTCAATTGGAGTTTCTCTTTCCATTTTCAATTTTTTAGGGATCCATTTTTGAAAAAAATTTATTGGATCTTCTCCTTCTATATCTTCTTTAAGTCCAACAATTTTAATATTATTTCGTCTACTGAGATTTTCAAGCTTATCAATTTTTTCCATAAATTGTTTTCTTTCTGATGTCCAAGCAGTATTTTCCTTTTCCATTTTGTCCATTCTTTCAACCGTCTTCCATTGTAGTTTCCAAGTCCGTAATTCTTTTTTCCATTTTTTCCTGTCTCTTTGTCATTTTATCAAGCATAGTCTCCATATTGGTCATTTTTTTTTCGAGTTTTTTTTGGTTATTTTTAATTCAGGCTCTCATTTCTGATGGCAACTCAATTGTGTCCCTGTCAGCGGTTTCCATTGAAACAGTGATTTCCACTACTTGTCTAAATGTAAGCTGTGCTTCAGTTAGGAGCTGTTTTTGAATGCTTTCTAATTCTGCTCCTTTATCTTATGGTCTTATATCTGAAATAACTTTTGCTTATATTATTAGCTAGCTTACCTTCATATTTCATCCTTCCCAAAGCTTCCCAATCCTCTAGGTTCCCACTATTTTTTGCAATTTTGTTTGTCTCCTCTTTTGTTTTTATGCTGTGTTTGACTTCCCTTCTCAGCCACATTTGCCTCATCCTTTTAGAATAGTTCTTCTTCTTCAGTATGAATTATTTTTGCATCTTTTGAATTATTCTCAGAAACACTAGCCATAGCTGCTCTACAGTCGTCCCTGCTAGTGTTCTCTTCCAATCAGCTTTGGCCAGCTCCTCTCTCATGTAATTCCCTTTACTTCAATGTAATATCAATATATCTGATTTTATCTTCTCTCTCTCAAACAAGAGGGTGAATTCTATCATATTATGATCACTGCTTCCTAAGGGTTCCTTTACCTGAATCAACTTTTTCCTAGTGGGCTTGACCAAAGCTATTCTAAAAAAAACATCCCATAGACATTCAACAAATCTCTTCTCTTGGGATCCACCAGAATAGATGTTGCCTTGTATTTCACTGGGATATACTAGAATGCCAAATATAGCTCTTAGTTGCTGTCAAAGTCACTTAAGAGGAATCAAAGTAATAAGTTTATAAAACTGAGCATTGTGGAAATTTGGATAGACTTTAGAGTTCATTTTTAATGCACAAGAGGTCCACTCAAGAGTTATAACAATGGGGCAGAATTTGCCTTTGAGTTTGATGGTGTGTGCTTTCAAGCTTTTGTATTTTATACTGGACAAAATGAGGGTATGTCAAGGGTGGGATGGTCTTTGATTATGCTGGCTGTTTTTTTCTGATGCAATCTGAAGTACAGACAGAATCCATGGAGGGAAGGCTGGTTTTCGTAATGGACCGTTATGTGTCCACAAATTTCTGCAATTTCTTGCTGTTGTAGGCAGAACAGTTGCTGTGATGCACCCTGTTAAGATGCATTTCATGGTGAATCTATAAAGATTCGTGGGGGTCAGTGGGTCGATACTGAATCTGCTTAGCCTTTTGAGGAAGTTGAGGTACTGGTCTTGGACCAGAACAAGCTACTGGTACGTTTACACATGGAAGTATAAATCTCTCAACAGTCCCCAGTACAGTACCATTGGTAATGTAGGGTCATGTTTGCCAAGTTTCCTGAATCCAATGACTAGCTCATTTAGTTTGCTGACATTGTGGGAAAGGGTGCTAAAACTGCAAAATGCCTCACTCGGTCCTTTATCTCCTTCTTGTATTCCAACTCATTGTTATTCGAGATCTGGCCCTATGGTAGTGTTCAATCAGATTATGGCCACACAATTCTGAGTTTATAGGGAGCTGAAGACACAGCCACTAGTGTTGAAGATTAACTTGGTAGAGGTATTGCTGCCTATCGTTATTGATTGTGGTCTGTTGATCAGGAAGTGAAGGTTCCTGTTGAAAATGTTGGAAATGAATCCTAGGTCTAGGAGCTTGGAGGTGAGTTTGTTTGGAATTATAGGTGCAGCTGTAGTCAATAATTAAAAGTTGGTGTCTTCATTATCCAGATGCTCCAGAGATGAGTGTAGGGCAGGGAGATGGCATCTGCTATGAACCAGTTTCAGCAGCAGGCAGTTTGCAGTTGGCCAGGGTTGTCTGGGAGGCTGGAGATGATGTGAGCTGTAACCATCTTCTTGAAGCACTACATGATGGTGGATATCAGAGCCACTGGGCAATAGTCATTATAGCACTTTACCTTGTTTTTCTTTGGCACTACAATGATCGTGGACTTCTTAAAGCAGGTGGGAAACTCAGATTGGAATAAGGAGAGGTTACGAATGTCTGCACATACTCCAACCAGCTGATCCATACAGGATTTAAGTACAGGACAGGAGACTCCATCTAGGTGGTGCTTTCTGCATGTTCATTCTTGGAAAGGCTTATCTGACATATGCAATGGTGACTGAGAATACAGGGATGACTGCGGCTGTTGGTGCTGTGATACCATTCATTGTCCTTCTGTTCAGAACATTTTTGATTACCTCAGGTTCACTGAGTGCAGAATGAGAGATACTACTGATAAATGTATTGGGACAGTTGAATGTAAATACAGTGGAGACTTGGGTGAGAGTTTCAGCAGCTGATGAGCTGAGACAGAAATGGAGTTGAGCAATGTCTCAAAGATGGAAATAAGATGTGAATTAATCAAATGGAGACAGCAAGACTGTGAACAGACAATTCCAACAGTTCCTAACCAGGAGGAAGAGAGAAGGAATGGAGTCTGTTGTAATGTCTGAACATGATGGATTTAGCTTTCTCAATAAAAGGAAGAATGTGTTTTTTCTTCATCTTGTACCTACAACTGAAGGTTGAAGAGAGTCATAAGAGCCTGTAATGAGATAAATTTGGGTAGTATCAATAGACAGGAAAATTCACCTTTTTGGGTTTTTTTTGGTGCTTGACATTCTTTTTTTTAATGGGTTCCATTGAGTTTGTTTTGCAGCTGCCTATAAGGTAGACAAACTGCAAATAAAAATAATATTGAGTTGTAAGTGAATCTGTAGAGTATAGAATCAGTTCAGAGTAGTGAAGTTTGAAATTATCCACACCTCAGGAGCCTGATAGTTGTAGGGTAATACCTCTGACAAGAGTTCAGTGATGGTCCAAGTGCAGAGGAAGAGACAGCCATGAAATGAAAAGTACACTAAGTTTTAATGAGAACTGTGCAGAACAAAGGAAAATAATGAATGCCTGGCCAACGGGGCTACTAACTAAACACTCTTAAATTAACTAATAAACTGAGTATTGGTGTTTCCATACCAGTCTATGATGCAACCAGTCAGGATACTCCACATTGTGCATCTGTAGCCAATTGTCAAAGCTTTAGGTGACATGCCAAGCCTACACAACCTTATCGTGATTTGGAGGCTTGTGTGCCTCATTGACCTGGAGAGGTTTGTTGCCTGGAGTCAGGATTTTATGCTTTGGCTTTTGGTAGGGTCACCCATGCCAAACAGATTTTAGAGAAAGGATAGAGGCTAAAACAAGAGTGGTCCACCAGTCTGCCAGGTCCAGGGGTTCAGCTCAGGGCTAACAACACTGCCTGGTAAAACAAAACTCTCAAGGAAACAGCGAAAAAGAATCTTTCTACATCTGAGTTTGGCAGTATTTCTAAATCTCCACCTGTGACTTACATGACTAACAGTAGTGAAAACTGAGAGGAGGTTACTGGCATGATGAAAGAAGCCCTAAGTACCACCAGAGATGGAGAACCTTCATTGCTGCCCTGAATGCCAGTGGCATAACGGGCAGTAAGTAAGAACCTGAACAAACTTCTAAGAAAGTAGAGGCACTGTCATGATTTGTTTGTAATGAGCTACGTGTTGATGCCATGATGCCAAGGAATTTAAAGCTACTGACGCTTTCCACAAGACCGTAAGATATAGGAGCAGAATTAGGCCATTTAGCCTGTTGTGTCTGCTCCACCATTCCATTATGGCTGATTTATTATATCTCTTAACCCCATTCTCCTGTCTTCTCCCTGTAACTTTTGACACCCTGACTAATCAAGAACCTATCAACCTCTGTTTTAAATATACTCAATGACTTAGCCTCCACAGCCGTCCATGGCAGTGAATTCTACAGATTCACCATCCTTTGACTAAAGAAATTTCTCCTCATCTCTGTTCTAAATGGATGTCCTTCTATTCTTCAATAGGTTTGACAATTGCCCTCCTGTTCACACCCCCCTCAGCACACCATTCCAGGTGCAGAGGCACACAAAGCTCCCCCAGCACCAATGCCTCTCCTCCTCCCCCCTCCAATTCAACACATGGAAGACCAGCACAGGGTACCACTGTCTACATCCCTTTTTTGCCCTGTACCTGCCATCCACACCTCCACACACCAACTGCTATTGTCTCAACCTTTACCTCCACCAGCCCCCATCTTCCACCACTCCCCTGTCTTCAGGGACTCACCTTCACTACTGGGCAGGTGAGAAGGTCTCTGTGGAAATTTGGAAATGGCAAAACATTGGAAACAGATGGTTTGAACCCCAAGGTCCTGAAAGAGTATGTTGAGCAGCTGTGTGGAGTTCTCCAGTGCATTTTAAATCTGAGTCTCAGCCTGGAAAGGGTCCCAACTGTATGGAAAATATCATAGTCTTGAATGACTACTGTCCAGTAGCCCTGACCTCACACATCTTGAACACCCCAGAGCAACTGATCCTGGCTTACCTCTTACAGCATCTTTGGAGGGCAATAAACAATCGATGTTTCAGTTCCAGATTCTTCATCAGGACTGGAATGAAGGAAGGAAGATAGCCAGTATATAAAAGTGGGGGAAAGGAGTGGAGCAGGAGTTGGTAGGTGATTGATCAATCCATGTGAGAGGAGTAATGAGGGAGCAGGAAAATGGGGATGGTATAAAAATCTGGGGAGTAATAGGTGGAAATGACAAAGGGCTGTAAAGGATGGAATCTGACAATAGAATAAAGTGAAGAAGGTGAGCAGGGAACCTGATGGGAAGAATGTGTGGGAAATGCATATATGAAGAGGGTCGGGGAGGGGAATGATATTGTGATTAGGGGGCTTGTGGTTTAAAAGAAGAAAAAGGATGGAAAGAAGCAATTACTGGAAGTTAGATAAATCAATACTTTTGCTGTCAGGTTGGAGTCTATCAAGGTCAACTATGTTCCTCCAATTTGTGTCTAACCTCAACTTGGCTGTAGAGGAGTACATGGACAGTCATGTTGATGTGGGAATGGGAAGGGAAATTAAATTCGCTGGTAACCAAGAAATCCCACCAGGTACAATGAGTAGAGCAATGGTTGGCAAAGAATGTTCAAGTTTTTTGGATGGGAGTTCTTGGAGGAATGATGCCCTGGATGTTATCTACTGACAGGCAAAAAGCAGTGTGAGGAAATAATTGTGGATGCACCATTATTTAAATGCACTACTAGTCTCCAGCAAACCTCAGTTCACCATGCCCCAACATTTACTTAGTCAGACTCTCTTTAAATCAGGAATTATTCCTAAATTTAGATTTCCACTAAATCATACTCCATTGGCACTGCAAATAGTCTCACATCCACTTTTGCCAGCTTGCACAAATAGATTGCGCACTACTTGTTGGTGTACTTCCATCTCCCTTGCAGGATAATATGGAACACATATTGAGACAACGGGAGCTGGAATTGTATTCACTCTCATAGAAGAGACAGTTCTGGTTAGAACCGTTGTGCTCTCTGCAGAAGCCTGAATTGTTGTATATTTAATATTTCAGTAATACTTAAGTAATATTGTAAATGTATTGTTTGATTAAACATTCTTTACTGTTTACAACATTGTGGATTATATGTAAAAGTACATAAATAGCATATATTATTATGCTGCCACATCATACGTGCACACCTTGCTTAAAGTACAAATTAAACTAAATTATTTTATTCCTGGCTCTGTGTTCTTGCTTCCAATTAGTCTGTCCAGTTCCTTATACCATCCGTGATAAAGTAACCTGTGAGCTAGATGACATGGAGGCTGAAGGAATTCTTTTCAAGGATGATTGAAGCCCAGGGACAATGCCATTGGTCCCAGCAGCCAAGAAGAATATGTTTGTCAAGATCTGTGAGGATTTTAAGGTCACATCAATGCAGTACTGAAAATAGATCAATACCTTCTGCCTAGGATACAGAATATCTTTGCAAACCTTTCTGGAGGCAAACACTTCAGCAAAGTGGACTTATCTGAGATGGAAGAAGAGTCCATGGTGTTTCTCATCATAAACACTCAAAAATGGTTTTACTGCTATAATAGGTTTATTTTTGGAGTAATGTCTGCACCTGCACTCTGGCAGAAAGCTATGGAGCAGGTGCTGCAAGGCTGCACAGGCACTCAGTATTACCTGGATGGCATCATTGTTACCAGTAATAATGACAAGGAATATCTCCAATATCTCAAGACAGCATTAAAAAAATTAGAAGATTGTGGGCTGAGGGCACAGTGCAACTGATGTGAATTATTTAAACTAAGCATCACTTACTGTGTTTACACTTCTGATGCTCAAGAATTATATAAGTGTGCTGAGAAAATTCAAGCAGTGGTGGATGCCCCAAGATCAAAGGAAACGTCATAGTTGAGGTCATTTTTAGGATTTGTCAATTACTATAACAGGTTCCTGCCAAACCTGGTTTTATGATCCACATTATCCATGCACTGTTTGGGATGTCAACATGTCCAGAAGAAGGTGTCCACAGATGTCAGAACCAGTTCCTGCAGTCCCAGAGTCAGCTCCTACAACCACCATGGAGGAGGCCCCAGAACATGAGATTGATTCACAGCCTCCCATTCCAAGCAGAGTGATCCCCCTTTTGAGAAAAGACATTATCCCGCAAGAATAAAAAATCCTCCACAGTGATTAACTCTTCAGGCCTGAATGGGACATTAAAATTTACTGTGCTGTGCATGTCTATATAGTAGTATTATGTAGTATACTGTATGTATTAATTGTATGATATAGTATACAATATATATGTGTGTGTGTGTGTGTGTGTGTGTGTTTAGCTAAGCAGGGAGGAAAGTTGTGTATTTAATATTTCAGTAATGTTTGAGTTATATTGTAAATATATTGTTTGATTAAGCATTCTTTGTTGTTTACATACTGTATTGTGGGCTATATATAAAAGTATGTAAATGGCATGCGTCATACCTCACATAAAGTAAAAGCAAAACAAAGATACGTTAGTTCTGGCTCTGTGTTTTTGCTTTCAATTAGTTTTATGTTTTGAAGTTACAAAACATAACATAATTTCTGGTTTAAGATGGTGCTACTGAAAGCGTGCGATGGCTGACTGATGGTTTGAAAGCAAAGAAATTTGAATAAAAGTAATACTAATAACACTTTTTTTGAAGTAAATTGTGGTAAACTATCTCAGCAAGTAATGAAGAGGTGAGCGAAGGCAAAGCGAATTTGAGAGATGTTCTCTGCTGGTACTTTGCAAAATGGACGCACTTGGAGTTGGAGCCATGCTGGTTGGAGTGAACAATTTGGAGGGGAGAAGACAAGGCAGAGGAGTTCTGATGCCCATCCAACTAACCTGGGTGTGAGGGTGGATCACTCTAAGCACTGAGCTGATTAGAAGAGGTCAAAAACGGCTTAGATGACAGCGATATCTAGGTCCAAAGCAAATTGCGGGGCGGGGTGGGGAGGGGACGAGCATTCACCATTGCAGAGCCTGGGTCCTAATGCAAGGCATGACCTGCTGTTTGCGCAATTCAGCCACTGGCCAGGATAGACTGAAAAGAGAGGGTGTCGAGAGTAGGGCGAGGTTGGATCACTCTTGGCGCCAAGCCAATTCGGAGAGATCAAGAACCGCTTCTTCAACAGTGAAATGTAGGCTGGAAGCAAATCACTGGGTGGCAGATTCTAGGCCTGGAGCGATTCGCCAAGGAGGAGCCCGGGTCCTAATGCGAGGTATGATCCGCTGTTCAGACAATTTAAACGATGGCCCAGATAGACTGGGGCTCCTCTCTCCATAATGCTATGGTTGTGAGACTGCCCTCGGCTGCTGTGCTTCGTGCCTACAAAATTTGCAACAATTTGCCCCATTAATATGAAGAACTGATTACCGAGGCTTTGGGTCTATTCTGGGCTTTGGGGATTTGGATATAAGGAGTCAATTTGGTTCAGAATGCTGTTGTTACTCACTTCTATTGTTTGCGTGATTGGTGTTTTCTTTCTCTTTCTGCACATGGGGGAGGGGTGGTTTGCTCTGTTTTTAAAATTGGGTTTTCTTGGGTTTCTTGCTTTGTGGCTGCCCGTAAGCAATCAAATCTCAAGGATGTATAATTTATATATTCTTTGATAATAAATGTACTTCAAATATTTGAATCATTTGAAATTACTCTTTCTATTTTCTCGCATCTTCATGACTCTAAAGCTGTAGTTGGCATAGATAATCATCTAATGCTTTGTTTTTGTGGCTGATCTTGAATATACCTTTTTCCTTTTCCACTTTTGGATCTCACTCAGTGAAGGAATACATGCAAGGCTTATTCTGAACACCTGCTATTGGTTGATTTCACAGCCATCGGCTCAATTACTGTCATGACAACCATCACAAGAGGCAGGACCTGAAATTGCTGTGACACTAGCTATGTGGGCTGTAGGTAGGTCAGAAATAAAAAATAATGCAAATGTCAGCATGATAGTTATTGAGCTAGCTCAAAATGCAGGTAACTTGGATAACATCACTGGGGCAGGTGACAGTAGGGGACCAATAATGTAAATAATAAAATGCCTAGTCCTTTGGTCTGTTTAGCACAAAGCCCAAGTCTAGTATCAAGAAGCTTGTCAAGACCATTCAGATATAGATTGCTCTAAGCTTGGGACCATCATTTTGTTATAGAAATTGTGAGTAATTTGCTCAGCAAACTTGTTGGACCCAAACATGCTGTGGAAGGTGGGATCTCAGCTTATTATTCAGCCCATGCGGCTTCCACCTAGAGTCAGTCTGTTGCCAAGAATGCTCAGAGTGAAGACATTAAAGGTCGTCTTGTACTGTGCAAACCCACACTATTCTCATTTAAAGTCATCTAGGTATAAGATAAGCTGAGACTGCTATCATAATGACTGAGTGAAACAATGCTTAAAGTGGCTTGTGTCATGTCTCAATGTCTATCTAAAATGCTGTCCAACTCATGTGCATAACTATTAATTTTTAAGAAAATGTGAGTAATTGAGAAGGCCAGAAATTATTGCCTGTCTATAATTCCTTTGAGAAGCTAGTGGTGCATCTTGAACTTCGGCAGTCTTCTAGTGAAGGTGCTCTCACAACGTGGGGAAATCAGGAACTAGATCCAATGACAATATATTTCCAAATCAGGATTTTGTGGGACTTGGAATCAGGAAAATTTGGAGGTGGTTTTGATCCATTATTCTGCAATCATTGTAATATGTGACAGTTCTGAATTGATATGGTGCTGTAAAATTCAGATAGATGTTATCTATAACATATAACCACTTATGTAGTTGGTGCACATTATAGCCGCTATTCATGAATGGTGGAGTGAATAAATGTTTTGGCTGGCTAATGAGATGACTGGATGGTGGTGAGCTTCTTGTGTACTATTGGAGCTATGTTTATTCAGGCAGCAAAGAGTATTCCGTCGCACCCCTGACAGTAATTTTCACTGCTGTTTGATTACATGAGGGATTAGTAATACAATCCTCTTGATGCTTTCCCCTACCTATTGAAGGCACACCTGATCATTGTTCATCATGTGCTGTGGCTAAAATGCTGGCAGTGCAACATCAGTATTTAGCTGCTGTGAGCGTAGGGTTGAGAATTTCAGAGAGAATCTGAGACAAGAAATCTACATTTTGTTCAGAGGTCCGTGCTCTTTTAAATAGTTGATACTCAATGGGAAACATAGATTCTGTAGTGAGAGATTTCAGAACTAGGATAATGAGTTAATTCAAGGCCTCTCTCTGGTTTCTTTCTGCTTTTTCTTTTCCTCATCGTGCAAGAGCTCCTTCTTTTGGCATCTGCTGCAGTCTCCAGATGACCAGATTGAGCAGCAGAGCACAGATAATGATAAATTCTGTAGCAAATATTGCAGAACATCCCAGACTGAGGCAGGCAACAGGATATCATGTTCAGTGATCTATTGCTGTGATGGGATCTCACACTGGCATGGGGAACCTGGCAAGTAAGGGAGTAACTCTTATCTCCCAAGAACACACTCCAAAGAAGATGTCTGGCTGTTTGTTCTCCCTCTGGATAAATGCAGAAATGGTGCTGCTGGGAAACTGAGTGATCAGAGTAAAAAAGACTTCTAGTGATCACCAACTGCCTGTTGTGAGTGACATTCGTGTGGACGCTAGGAGAAAGGCTGACTGCAGCTGCACTTTAATGTAGGATGAGGACTTCTAAAGCCATTTATAAGGTAGTAAAATAGATAATGTATATATATTTTTTAAAGAATATGATGGTCCAATCATTGTTAAATCGACTTTGCAACATTGCTGTGTTAGTACAACCACTAGTGTTGTGAAAAGTAGAAAATCCTTCTGAGGCGAAGTCTTGTTTTCCTTGCTAGATTGAACTAGTTAAATTTCCTACCAGTGGCCAAACATTTTAATTCCCGGTCCCATTCCTATTCCAACATATTGGCCTATGGCCTCTTCTTGTGCCAAGACAAGGCCACCCTAAGGGTAGAGGAGAAACACCTTATATTCCGTCTGGGTACCCTCCAATCTGCTGGCACAATTCTCATGTTTATTACTAGTTAAATTTAGCCTTATGAATACCCCTTTGGGACCCCACAACTGAATACCTAAATGATGTAAAATGTATTGAAAGTCGCAGTACATTCTGTGAACAGTGGAGGTTCTTTGAACACGTGCAGGAAGCTGATCTGATGCTTAGTAGTCAGGGCTGGATCAAAGTGAAGTAGTCCTAACAGAACTGATAGCAAACACAAAAGAATTAAGCTATACAGAAAAACTCAGAAGTATGTAGTTAATAGTATACTGACTGTTGCACACATTGATGGCATCGTGTGGAGCTCTCATTGGCATCAACTAAGTGATTGGTGTAGTGTCTTAAAAGGTGGGATATCCCTAAGAAATATGTGCAAACACTTCAAAACATGTCCAGAATAATATCTAGGCATGTTTTATGTATTTACTCTAATCGGATTTCAAAACTGTTGTGTGCACTGATGCCATGTTTGAATAGGATAAATGTGATTCTGATTCACTTTAGCATTATTCATGTTGCAGAATCAAATTATCTGACTAACAGTTCATTTGATTATGACATCAAATCAGATTTTAAGGGCACCTTACAATTAATTTCAATATTCAATGTCAATGCTGTTGCATTATTAATAATACAGATGTGTTAGTCTGGTACTTTTATAGGAATAAATGCATATTCATGTGAACTTCCAGTTCCACAATAATATTTTTTAATACATTTAATTAGACTCTTAACAAGAAAAATATGCTTGAAAAGCAGAGCAAAATTGCAGATGCTGAAAATCTGAAATAAAAATAGAAAATGCTGGAGATAGTCATCAGTTCACGTAGCCATAGTGGAGACAGAAGCAAAAAGAAACTGGGTATTTTCTACAGTTTCTATTTTCACTTAATAATAAATCCTAATGGTGCATGGCAGTAAATTTAGCTTTTCAACCACTATCATCTGATAGGACAATTTATAGGATTGTAAACATATCAAGAAAATAGAATTCTGTGTTTATGCTCTATTGTTATATTTATGTTAGCTTTTATGTTCAAGCAGATTTAAGTTAGCTACACATATCTTATTGATTTAAAATAGCACTCATTATGTTTATTAATTTTGACCTTTCTGTGCTTCCTCACTTCATCATATTAATTAAAGATCTAAATATATACTCACATTAAAAAACTGACTGCGGCAGAAATGTTGTTAAATATTTTAATTAAAATATTTTATGAATAATTTAGAATTTTCTGTCAGTTGTGGGTAATATGTAATATTTTGATTTTCAGAATTGATTAAAAATTCAGACTACTAGTCCTCAGGTGAGAATTTAACAAAATATTTTTTTATCTATCAATATTTATCTATTTCTAGAATTTTGGGGGTCAAATTCCATTAGCATTTTAGCAACTCTTGCTTTAGCTCCTATAATTAGAACTGGAAAAATAACAATTTTTATAAAAAAAAGTAAGGTCTTGATATGATTGGTTGCAGTGTATATGGGTAGTTTCTATTGCCCTGAGAAAGTGATGGCATGCTGATTATATCCTGCAAGGCTATCACCATCAAAGAAGACTGAGGCAGTCTGATCTAAGAGTTTCTGTATCTTCAATCTCATAGGATGCACCATTACACTGGAGGTTCTTGGAGGTCAATAGTTGGAGTATTGTCAACAGTTTTGGGCCCCATATCTCAGAAAGGATGTGTTGTCATTGGAGAGAATCCAGAGGTGGCTCATGAGGAAGACTCCAGGAATGAAGGGGTTAGCATATGAGGAGCATTTGGCAGCTTGGGCCTGTACTCGCTGGAACTTAGAAGATTGCAGGGGAATCTCATTGTAACTTACCTAATGTTAAAAGGACTCGATAAGGTGGATTAGAAGAGGATGTTTTCTATGGTGGGGGTATCCAGAACTAGATGGTACAGCCTCAAAATTGAGGGGTGACCCGTTAGACCAGAGGTAAGAAGGACTTTTTTTAGCCAGAATGTAGCAAATCTGTGGAATGCTCTGCCACAGACTGCGGTGGAGGCCAAATCTGCGCATATATTTAAGGTGGAAGTTGATAATTTCCTGATCAGTCAAGGTATCTAAGGATATGGTGAGAAGGTCGGTGTGTGGGGTTGAGTGGGATCTGGGATCAGCCACGATGGAATGGCAGTGCAGACTCAATGGGCTGAATGGTCTAATTCTGCTCCTACAACTTATGGCCTCATTATGGACGCAAAAAAATTTAATTCATTGTTGTAATTCATAATTGCAGCTCCATTAACCAACTTGCTTGTAATTCTGAAGACTTGTATGTTCTACAAACTGGGCTGCCATACTACATTTTCCATCAGTCTTGTAATAGTATTGTATTGTAGACCAAACTGATACAATTCATAAAAAACTTATTCTAATTAGATACCCTCCCAAAACCACATAATGAGGCGTTTCTAACTAGAAGGTACTATGTGATTTATTTGTTCTACAGGAAAAAAGTGCATTATTTACAGGTCAAATGAAAATGGTTTTTCTGGTAGGCATTTTGGTCTGTACATTCAAAGATGGAAGGATTGTTCAGATATACAGAAACCAACATTGGCAGGGTAAATATTAATCCTTTCTTAGAAAGGTATGTGTGAAAGGCATTATACATTGGTTAACGTGAACTGATGCCGGCTGCATCACGGCCTGGTATGGGAACAGTAATGACCTTGAGCGGAAAATCGTACAAAAGGCAGTGGATTTAGTCTGCTATATCATGGGCAAAGCCCTCCCAACCATTGGCATATCTACATGAAACATTGCCATAGAAACAGAGCATCCATCTTCAAAGAGCCTCACCACCCCTGCCATGCTCTTTTCTCACTGTGGCCATCAGATAGAAGGTACAGGTGCCTCAGGACTTGCACCATCAGGTTCAAGGACAGTTACTACTCCTCAACTATCAGGCTCTTGAACAAAAAAGGATAATTACACTCATTCTATTTCTGGTGTTCCCACAACCAATGATCTCACTTTAAGGACTCTTTATCTTGTTATTTCTTGCTCTTGTTATTTATTGCTATTTATTTATATTTGCAGTTTGTTGTTCATTGATCCTGTTTACAGTTACTGTTCTATAGATTTGCTGAGCATACTCACAGGAAAAAGAATCCCAGGGTTGTATGTGGTGACATGTATACACTCTGATAATAAATTTAACTTTGAACCTTGAATACTATATTTGCCTAGAGTCATACATCCCCCATTTAGAACTACTAATCCACTTGAACCACTAAGTAATGGTCAAAATGAGATAAGAAGTTTCATAATATCAATTGTTAGAACTCTTATCAGTTTGGAATTTTTGAGATGTCAGTTTTTTTTGTTTAATTTCTGGTAGTTACAAAATGTTTTTATTCTTGTGTGACATTACTAATAATAAGAATAAGGCAGGACAAACAAATGTTATTGTTACAGTTTCTTCCAGATTGCATATGGTTAATTAACAAAGAACCGTATCTATACCATAATAATAAAGAAACAGCTTACAGGAGAATGTAACCCTATTGTAGTAGGCTAATAATACACCCACTGTTAGCACATAGGGAAAAATCATACAATGCGTTTCACATATGATGATTAAAAACTGTTAAAATAGAAGTGCCGTGGTGCTATGACTTCCAAGTACACTTTTTGAATATTAATTTTTATAATTTGTATGTATATTCAGTGACCACTTTATTAGGTATACTTGTACACCTAATTAATGCAAATATCTAATCAGCCAATCATGTGGCAGCTACTCAATGCATAAAAGCATGCAGACATAGTCAAGAGGTTCAATTGTTCAGAACAGACATCAGAGTGGTGAAGAAATGTGATCTAAGAGACTTTGATTGTGGAATAATTGTTGGTACCAGATGGTGTAGTTTGAACATATCAGAAACTGCTGATATCTTGGGATTTTCACGCACAGCAGTCTCTAGAGCTTACAGAGAATGGTGCGGGACACAATGAAAAACATCCAGTGAGCTGCAGTTCTGTGGGTGAAAATGAGAGAGAGCAGAGGAGAATGGCCAGACGGCTTTAAGCTGACAGGAAGGTGACGGTAACTCAAATAACCGCACACTACAACAGTGGTGTGCAGGAGAGTATCTCTGAACACACAACACATTGAACCTTGAAGTGGATGGGATGCAGTAGTAGAACACCACAAACACACTCTCAGTTATTAGGTACAGGAGGCTACTGAGAGTGTATACTGGATGATATTATTTTAACATTTACTGAATTGCCTGAGGTTTATGATCTATTGTTGTAAACAAAAGACAGATATAGTTAGGCATAGTTTTAACATTTGAAACATGGCTTCTGTCATGATGATTAATTTACAGGTTTTAGATGATTTTTAGAACCCTAACTTACTTTTTCCCTTTAATACTAAAAGCTGCTTATATTGTTGGCAAATTCGGAATTCTGATTTGAAGGAATACAAATTCCGACCTGAGACCATTGATGTCGAACATTAATCCTTGTGTTATTCTTTCCTGAGGTGAGTACTCACAATATTTTCAGTTTCCATTCTGTTTCCCAGGCTTTAACTGAGAATGCCTTCACTGGACTCTGCAGTGAGCCAAATCAAACTGCCTGATTGTTAGCAGTTTCTTTGGGGACTTCTAGCTGTCAGCCATTTGCAGTGCATGCCCAGCCAGCACACTTCACATCAAGCCCTTCGCCTTTAAGCCAGGGCTGAATGACATAGCTTGATCGAAAAAGCCTAGGGCAGGTAAATGTTTGAATTTTTTCACTTTCATTTTGTTTTTAACATTTTGATTGAAACATATAAGATTATTAAGGGATTGGACACACTGGAGGCAGGAAGCATGTTCCCGCTGATGGGTGAGTCCAGAACTAGAGGCCACAGTTTAAGAATAAGGGGTAGGCCATTTAGAACAGAGATGCGGAAAAACTTTTTCACCCAGAGAGTGGTGGATATGTGGAATGCTCTGCCCCAGAAGGCAGTGGAGGCCAAGACTCAGGATGCATTCAAGAGAGAGTTAGATAGAGCTCTTATAGATAGCGGGGTCAAGGGATATGGGGAGAGGGCAGGAACGGGGTACTGATTGTGTATGATCAGCCATGATCACAGTGAATGGCAGTGCTGGCTAGAAGGGCCGAATGGCCTACTCCTGCACCTACTGTCTATTGTCTATTGTAGTTTATAGTGTTTTATTTAAATCCATTTAGTTCTAAATTAATTTAAATATTTTGTTTTATTTGACTTGTATTTAAGTATCTCTGACTGCCAGAAATGGTTCAAAAGTGAGGACATATCAAAACTTCCCAGGTGAGGGATCTCTATGGCACACATGTAAAGCCTTGGAATGTACTACACCACGTGGGATGCCTCTCAGTTCTGCTATAAGTGAGTTAGGCGTCACAACATCGAGGCTGAGAAGCCTGCTGGATCCAACACAATCATGCCTAATGGCATACTCTTTATAAGTTAATTGTTATAGGATTTCAAAAAATTATGAAACTACACACTGTATTGGCAGATGTTTTCAATCTGGTCCAAGCTGTATTAACTGGCCTCATATAAATAATGGATGGTGAAAAAAGAACTAATCAAACAAAACCCCAGTGAAGGCTGTAAAATCAAACCATTAGAATGCATGACCCCATCTACATGTTTCCATAACCACTTCTGAAGCAAGTTATTAACGCTGGTTAAAATTACATGAATGCTGGTGTAAATAATAATAGTATTAGAGAGAAATTAAACCAGTAACAGTTACAATTGCCTTAAAGCATTATTGCACAGTTAGTTGTATCCTGAACTCAATACCATATCAGATGTAAGGAGATGAAGTTAAAGAGGAAGGTTTCTTGACTGATGCTTATTCAAGGGGACGTTGTAGAATGATACCTTCTAAGCAACCAGCATTCAGAATATGCAAAATAAAAAGAAACATGTTAGTTTCTTGAATGGCTGGGCCACTCTCTTGGTTTACATGAAACAGAATTATTTAAAATGTTGAGAGTGAGTGTAGGTAAGCTGTCTTGGACTGGAGTTAGTGTTCAATGCCCACACTCCTTAGCTCTGAGTGACAGCTATGTAATAGTTTGAAAATTGCGATCTAAGGGTTGTAGAAATAACAACTGGCATTTTTTCCGTATTACCTCCTGAGGTTGAAGTTACTCTTTATTGTTTTTATACTGCCTAATGTAAGTGCTCTCGATGAAATAACGTGTCATCCACGGAGGGCTTGTGAAACACTGATTCATTTGAACATTTTCATTTGCTAACACACTTGCCGAAACTATCTGGCCATCAATTTTAAGTACCCAAATGCTTTTCCGACAAAACTTTCCAAGGGCTATATTGGTGAAAGGGTACAAACTGTGAAGTCTGGTTTTAGTGTCAGTTTTATTCTTAATTCCTGGTTAACGTGAACTTGCCTGTAGTTGCTAACACAAGCATCTGTAGATTTCACACTCGAATGCTGATTAAATGGAATTACCGGTAAATGAATATTTTTCTAAATGAGGGTGAAGCAACCATGGTTAGCAAGAGATGAGGAACATCTAAACAAGAAGAAGAAAAAAGGATACTTAAGGCTTAGGAAACAAGGGCCAGACAGGATTCTTGAGAGTTATAAAGTAGCCAGGAAGGAGCTTAAAAATGAACTTAGGAGAGCTGAAAGGAGTCATAAGATGGCCTTGGTGAGTAGGATTAAGGAAAAAACCAAGGCATTCTACACAAATGTGAAGAACAAGAAGATGACTAGTGTGGGGGTATGACCAATTAGGGATTAAAAAAGAGTCGGAGGAGGCAGGGGAGGTCCTTAATGAATACTTTGCTTCAAGTGCGAAGGACCTTGTAAAATGTGAGGTTAATATTGAAGAGGTTAGCACGTTGACATTAAGAAAGAAAATTTGCTGGAACTTCTGAAAAACGTTAGGATAGTTCCTGGGGCCAGACAGGATATATCCCAGGTTGCTATGGGAAGTGAGGTAAGAGATTGCTGCACCTTTGGCGATGATCTTTGTGTCCTCTCTGGCCACAGAGGTAGTGCCAAAGGATTGGAAGGGAGCAGATGTTATTATTTTGTTCAAGAAAGGAAATAGGAATAACCCTGGGAAGTATAGACTAGTGATTGTCAGAAAGTCAGGAGGCATGGGGTCCAAGAAAACTTGGCTGCATGGATTCAGAATTGACTTGCCCACAGAAGGCAGAGGCTAGTACTAGATGGGTGTATTTTGCCTGGATGTTGGTGACCATAGGTGTTCCGCAGGGATCTGTTCTGGGTACTCATTGTGATTTTTATAAATGACTTGTATGAGGATGTGTGGCAATGTGGAGATATGTCTCTGCCAATGGAGGTGTAAGGCGCTCCTTCCCTCTGCTAGCCTGCAAGTTATTCTTGGGCAAAGTGTAGTTCCTGCTTAGGAACCCCCCCCCCCCCCCCACACCCCCACCAATCAAGGTCATCTAAAGCCTTGGGAGCAGAAGGTTGTCATGGGTTACACTGGGACATTGTTAGGATGCACAGCTGAGATGAGAAGTGGCAGATGGAGTTCAATCTGGAAAAGTGTAAAGTGATCCTCTTTGGGAGATTCAACTTGTTTGCAGAATACAGGGTTATAGGTATGATTTTTAGCGGTGTGGAGGAACAGACAAATCTTGGTTTCACATGTATAGATTCCTTCAAACAGCAGCGCAATTTACTTGGTTGGGTAAGAAGGTGTATGGTGTGTTGACATTCATTAGTTGGGAGACTGAGTTCAGAAGACGTGATGTGATACTCTATAAAACTCTGGTTGGACTACGCCTGGAATAATTGTGTTCAAGTCATTATAGGAAGGTTGTGGGAGCTTGAAAGAGGGTACAGTGGAGATTTAACAGGATGATGTTTGGATTAGAAAGTGGGTCTTATGAGGATATTTTGAGTGAACTTGGGCTTTTAGTGGGGACAAGAAGGATGAGAGGTGGTGTGGTAGAGGTGTACAAGATAATAAGAGGCATAGATCAAGTGGACAGCCAGAGGCTTTTCCCCAGAGTGGAAATAACTAATACAACGGGCATAATTTTAAGGTGTTGGGAGGAAAATATAGGGGGAATGTTAGAGGTAGTTTTTTTATATACAGAGAGTGGTGGATACTTGGAGCACACTACCCACGTGGTGGTAGAGGCGGACACATTAGGAACTTTTAAAAGACCCTTAGATAGGCGCATGGATGATAAAAATACTGAGGGCCATGTGGGAAGAAGGGTTAGATAGATTTTAGAGTTGGTTAAAGGATTGGGACAATATTGTGGGCCAAATGGCCTGCACAGTGCTGTGCCGTTCTATGTTGAAGCTCAAGGTTCCATCTTAACCGTGTTGGAGAGTTCTTAGTACTTAGCACGTTACCCGCAACAACTAAATATCAGGCTTTAAATAAGGAGTAATATAATATTAGTTCAAAGGTTCTTTATTATCTAAGTATACAACTCTGAAATACTTCTTCTCCAAATAGCCATGAAATCAAAGAAGAAAACAACGGCAGCATGATCATCAATCCCCCAGTCACACTTCCCTGAAAAAAAAAGGAACAAAACAGAACAGGCATATCGACCCACAAATTCCCTTCCCCACACAGAAAAAATGAGGAAGATCAGGGAAAAATTCAGAATATAAAAAAAATCTATAAAAAAGAATCTAAAGTCCAAGTTGATATCCAAAACGCACAAAATCTGGGTGACATTCTCCAGGCACAGCGGCAGGCCTTTCCCACTCCATACTAGAGTGATCTCACCAGCGTTAAAACTGTAGTTTCCCCTCTCTGTAACAGCCATCTCACCAGTGATAAAATGGCAGGCAGCTGGCACTCACCTTCTGCACTTGTCTCGATGTTTCAATATCCCTTCTCTCTTTAATTGACAAACAATGGAAGCTCTAATTGGTGAAATGGAGTTGAACATTGGCTCGCGCCACAGAGCCATCCCACAGCCTGCTTGCCACCAGCTTTCTGCAGCTGCCTCTGTTTCCCAGAACCTTCTTGGAGACTGCAGAGCGCTGAAACACCCAATCTCCAAACTGCAAATCACAACTTCAACAGTTACAGAATCATATTCAAGATGAAAAATTAACATAAAAGACATAAAAGAGGTGAAATATATGGTTTCATAATCTATCCAGAAGATGCTGACTGGAGGAGTGTTGAATGCAGGGGCCATCTTCACTGGTAGTTCTTACAGATCAATATTATGTGGTATTGGAAATAACTTTGGTTTTAGTGACTTTGTATGTTAATGGGGTTAGTGGGGTTTGTGTGGGAAGAATTTATACTAACTCCCATCATATGATCAGTTCATATGCTCGACTCCTTCTGCAGGTGCATACCAAAAGCCTCAGGCCATAAATCTATCTGTGTTCTCCTGTTTTCCCTTAAACTGCCTGTGGAACGTTTGTAGTCCAGATGGCTCTAATTTAAGGTCCAAGTACAATGCATTTGGTGTATTGAGTTTCTACCCTGAAACCAACAGCACTTGCTCTTGCATTTGCTTGGATTAAAAAGTTTTGCCCTGGTTTGGGCATAACGGAGTTGTGTAGCAACTGGAGGAAGGAAATCATTACAAAGTTACACAGAACAAGCTATGTGCTGCAGCTGCTCGTCGTTTAAGAGGCAAAAAATATGGGGCCTCAAACATGAAACAAGATTCTTTAGAAATGGTTGAGAGCAAACCTAGAAAAAACATCCTTAGAGGCTTGTTTAATAAACATTATGTGTAATAGTCTCAATGTGTGCACATGCTTCCTGCGGTGCTTTCACTAACTTCCCTCAGCTAACAAGGTCCCAATATAGAACACTGAATAATTTAATATGGAGTTTTAACAATTTGTGTTAAGACTAATATGATCAATTAGTAGCTGTCATTTTTATAAACAATGAAGATATATTGCTTTATACTTTGCATTAACTCATTACTTTCAACATTACTAACGACTGTCATGTTTTCAGGTTCATGTGCAAATATAGACAGGAACTAGCTTTCAAGCAGCGATTTCTGTCACTAGTTTTACTGGCAAAGCTTATAGAATAACAAAGAAAAGCACTTTGCTCTGCAAGTGGAGAAGTCGTCTCCTGCAACTTAATATTAAAATAGTCTTCAAAATATGAACAATTTAAAAAAAAACAGTATGTAAGGGGATTGTCTTGAGTTCAGCATTTAAGCAAAAATAAATGTTTTCTTAACACTCAAGCTTTATTTTCTTAAAGTATAAATTCTGGCTTCAGTGAATTTTATTATATTAAAATTATTTGAGAAGTTACAGTAATTACGTCACAGAAATTCAGTAGTGTTATTATCATTAATCAATCCTATGCCTTAAGTGTGACGATCCAGATGAAAGAAATAGAGACTCCAGTTTGGTGTTAGCCTCCCTAGTGCTGGGATTAAGGATCTCTCACAGTGGGTACTGATCATTCTGAGAGGAGAGGGTGAACAGCCAGAGGTTATGGCTAATATTGGCACCATTGACATAGACAAAAGGAGGGACATGGGCCTGCAAAATGATTCGAGCGAGCTAGGTGAAAATTTAAAGAACAGGATTCCCAGGTCTATGGTTTCAGGATTTTTTAGCCATATCCTTTGCCAGTGAGGTGAGCAATAGCATAGTTCAATGCATGACTCAGGACCTGGTGCAAGAGAGAGAGGGCTTCCAACTTCTGCATCATTTGGCTTTCTTCCAGAACAGGTGGGACTTCTACAGACAAAACAATTTGCATTTCAACTGGAGCGTAACTAAGGTCCTCAACAAGATGTTTACTAATGCTACTCAGGAGTGTTTGTGCTCCATAACAGTTGCGATATAGTTGATAGAGTAAGGGCAAGAAAGATGGTGTGACAAGTAAAACTGAAAGGAAGAACAGAAGGAACAGGGTAATATACTTACAACATATTTCCACATATTGATTGGGACTCCCATACTGTTAAAGGTCTAGACCGGTTAGAGTTTGTAAAATGTGTTCAGGAAAGTTTTGTAAATTAATATATAGAGGTACTGACTAGAGAGGATGCAATATCAGATATCTTATTAGGAAACAAGTTAGGACCGGTGACAGAAGTGTGTGTAGGGGAAGGAACACTTTGGTTCCAGTGATCATAACACCATTAGTTTCAACTTGATCATGGATAAAGATAGATCTGGTCCTTGGGCTGAGGTTCTAAACTGGAAAAAGGACAAATTTGAAGAAATGAGAAAGGATATAAAAAGCGTGGATTGGGACAGGTTGTTCTCTGGCAAGGATGTCATTGGTAAGTGGGAGGCATTCAAAGGAGAAATTTTGAGAGTGCAGAATTTGTATGTTCCTGTCAGGATTAAAGGCAAAGTGAATAAGAATAAGGAACCTTGGTTCTCTAGGGATATTGGAACTCTGATAAAGAAGAAGAGAGTGATGTATGACATGTATAGGAAACAGGGAGCAAATAAGATACTTGAGGAGTATAAAAAGTGCAAAAAAAAACTTCAGAAAGAAATCAGGAGGGCTAAAAGAAGACATGAGGTAGCTTTGGCAGTCAAGGTGAAGGATAATCCAAAGAGCTTCTACAGGTATATTAAGAACAAAAGGATAGTAAGGGATAAAATTAGTCCTCTTGAAGATCAGAGTGGTCGGCTATGTATGGAACAAAAAGAAATGGGGGAGATCTTAAATGGTTTTTTTGCATCTGTATTTACTAAGGAAACTGGCATGGAGTCAATGGAAATAAGGCAAACAAGTAGTGAGGTCATGGAACCTATACAGATTGAAGAGGAGGAGGTGCTTGCTATCTTGAGGCAAATCAGAGTAGATAAATCCCCAGGATCTGACAGGGTATTCCTTCAGACCTTGAAGGAGACTAGTGTTGAAATTGCAGGGGCCCTGGCAGATATATTTAAAATGTCAGTATCTATGGGTGAGGTGCCGGAGGATTGGAGGATAGCTCATGTTGTTCCGTTGTTTAAAAAAGGCTCTAAAAGTAATCCTGGAAATTATAGGCCGGTAAGTTTGACATCGATAGTAGGTATATTATTGGAAAGAGTACTAAGAGATAGGATCTACAAGTATTTAGATAGACAAGGACTTATTAGGGAGAGTTAAAATGGTTTTGTGCGTGGTAGGTCATGTTTAACAAATCTGTTAGAGCTTTTCGAGGAGGTTACCAGGAAAGTGGATGAAGGGAAGGCAGTGGATGTTGTCTACATGGACTTCAGTAAGGCCTTTGACAAGGTCCCGCATGGGAGGTTAGTTAGGAAGATTCAGTCGCTAGTTATGCATGGTGGGGTAGTAAATTGGATTAAACATTGGCTCAGTGGGAGAAATCAGAGAGTGGTAGTGGAGGATTGCTACTCTGAGTGGAGGCCTGTGACTAGTGGTGTGCCACAGGGATCAGTGTTGGGTCCATTGTTATTTGACATCTATATCAATGATCTGGATGATAATGTGGTAAATTGGATCAGCAAATTTGCTGATGATACAAAGATTGGAGGTGTAGTGGACAGTGAGGAAGGTTTTCAAAGCCTGCAGAGGGATTTGGACCAGCTGGAAAAATCGGCTGAAAAATGGCAGATGGAGTTTAATGCAGACAAGTGTGAGGTATTTGGAAGGAAAAACCAAGGTAGAACATACAAGGCAAATGATAGGGCACTGAGGAGTGCAGTAGAACAGAGAGATCTGGGAATACAGATACAAAATTCCCTAAAAGTGGTGTCACAGGTAGATGGGGTAGTAAAGAGAGCTTTTGATACATTGGCCTTTATAAATCAAAGTATTGAGTATAAGAGTTGGAATGTTATGGTGAGGTTTTATAAGGCATTGGTGAGGCCGAATTTGGAGTATTGTGTGCAGTTTTGGTCACCAAATTACAGGAAAAATATTAATAAGGTTGAAAGAGTGCAGAGAAGATTTACAAGGATGTTGCCAGGACTTGAGAAACTGAGTTATAGAGAAAAGGTTGAATAGGTTAGGACTTTATTCCCTGAAGCGTAGAAGAATGAGGGGAGATTTGATAGAGGTGTATAAAATTATGATGGGTATAGATACAGTGAATGCAAGCAGGCTTTTTCCACTGAGGCTGGGGGAGAAAAAAACCAGAGGACATGGGTTAAGGGTGAAGGGGGAAAAGTTTAAAGGGAACATTGGGGGGTGTTTCTACACACACAGAGTGGTGGGAGTGTGGAATGAGCTGCCAGATGAAGTGGTAAATGCAGGCTCACTTTTAACATTTAAGAAAAACTTGGACAGGTACATGGATGAGAGTGTATGGAGGGATATGGTCCAGGTGCAGGTCAGTGGGACTAGGCAGAAAAATGGTTTGGCACAGCCAAGAAGGGCCAAAAGGCCTGTTTCTGTGCTGTAATATTCTATGGATCTGTGGTAGAACAATATAGCACAGTAACAGGGTCTATGGCCCGTGATGTTCCACCGAACTAAGTAAATTAGTAATTAAATGCCCAACTAAACTAATCCTTTCTGCCTTCACAATGTTCGTATCCTTCCATTTCTTGCACATTCATGTGCCTATCTAACAGCCTTTTGAACTCTGCTATCATATTTGGCCCCACCACCACCCTGGACAGTGCATTCCAGGCATCCACCACTCTCTATGTAAAAACCTGTCCCACACATCTCCTTTGATCTTACCACATCTCACCTTGTATGTTATTTGGTATCAGACATTTCAATCCCGAGAAAAAAAGATGCCAGGTGTGTACTCCATCTATGTCTCTCATAATCTTACAAACCTCTTTCAGATGTCCCCTCAACCTCCATCACTCCAGAAAAAAGAAACCTTAGTTTGTCCAAACTCTCTATATAGCACATGGCTTCTAAGCCCAGCAGCAAGTTAATAAACCTCTTCTGAACTTTCTCCAAAGCCTCCTCATCCTTCCTATAATGGGGCAACCAAAGATGAATGCAATACTCCTGATGTAGCCTCACTGGTATTTTACAAAGCTGCAAAATAACTTACTGACTCTTCAAATAATACTACCTAGTGTGCTATATGGCTCTTATTTTTACCTCTCTAGCAAGTAGTATAGCCTCTTTCAGAGAGCTGTGGACTTGATCCCTAAGATGCTGCACATTAACATTGTTAAGGGTTTTGCTGTTAACAAAGTACTGTTCCTTTACATTTGATCTCCCAAAGTGCACCACTTCACATTTGGCTGTGTTAAAGGCCATCTGCTATTTCTTCATCTATCTGATCTATATCCCACTGTATCTTTTGGCAATCCTCTATGCTATCCAGAACTCCACCAACCTTTGTATCATCTGCAAAATTACACACTGTTATATGCATTCTTCCAGGTTATTGAGAGTATGACAAATGTCAGAGGTCCCAGTACAGATCTCTGCAATATACAATATACAACAGCCAGAATAAGACCATTGACCACTACCCTCTGTCCTCTATGGGGAAGCCAATTCTGAATCCGAATGGCTGATATCATTCCATGCATCCTGACCTTCTGATAGGCAGAAATATGTTTATTTCAATGCTAGGAGTAAGGAGTAAGGAGGATGAACTTAGAATGTCGATCAATGCATGGAATTATGGCATTGTTGCCATTAGGAAGGCCAAATACGGCCATGAAATGTCCTCAGCGAGCAAAGTGAAGGATAACCCCAAGGCATTTTATTCTTACATTACTAAAAAAGGATAACTAAGGATTTAGAATTAGTGAATAAGTTGGTATAAAAGGAGAAAGATTTGGGTGATACTAAAATGAGAGAAGAGCATGGTAATGTGTTCAGACATTTTGAGATTAAGGAGCAAATAGTGCTGAGTCTTCTGAGGAGCATTAAGGTAGATAAGTCTCCAATACCTTCTGACATTTATCCCAGAATATTGAAAGAAGCAGGCTAGGATATTGCTAGGCTTTGACAAAGATCTATGTGTCTTAAATAGCAACAGGGAAGGGACTAATCAACTGGAGAGTAGCAAATGTTGTGCCTTTGTTCAAGAAGGGAAATAGAAAAACCTAGGAAAGTATAGGCCAGGCAGCAAACAAAAAAGCTGGAGGAACTCAGGAGGCCAGGCAACATCTATGGAAAAGAGTAAACAATCGACGTTTCAGGCTGAGACCCTTCATCAGGACTGGAAAAAAAGTAAGAAGGTGGAGGGAGGGGATGAAGAAAAACAACTGGGAAAGGGGGAAGGAGTGAAGCAAGGAGCTGGGAAGTTGATTGGTGAGGGAGATAAAGGGCTGGAGAAAGGGGAATCTGATAGAGGAGGGAAGAGATCATGGAAGAAAGAGAAGGAGGGGGAGCACCAGAGGGAGGTGATGGGTAGGTAAGGGGATAATGTTAGAGAGGGAAACGGGAATGGGGGAATGGTGAAGGAATGGAGCAATTGCCAGAAGTTCAACAAATCAATGTTCATGCCATCGTATTGGAGGCATTAGACAATGTTGCTCCTCCAGCCAGAATGTGGCCTCATTGTGACACTAGAGGAGGCCATAGACTCCCATCGGAGTGGGAATGGGAACTAGAATTGAAATGGGTAGCCACTGAGAGATTCTGCTTTTTTCTGGCAGATGGTGCGTAGGTGCTCGGTGAAGCTGTCTCCCAATCTACGTCGGGTCTCACCGATATCCAGGAGGCCACACTGGGAGCACCAGATACAGTATTTGACCCCAACAAAATCACAGGTGAAGCATCGCCACACCTGGAAGGACTGTTTTGGGCCCTGAGTGCCAGGAAGGAGATCAGTGGGGAGGGATGAATGCACAAGAGAGCGATCCCAGTGGAATATGGAAAGTGGGCGGGGGGGGGGGGGTTGGTATTTGTGCTTGGTGGTGGGATCCCATTGGAGAATTATGTGCTGGATGTGGAGGCTCGTGGGGTGATAAGTGATTTTTTTTGTAATTGTGGGCCAGTGAGTTTTATGTCAGTGGAAGGGAACTGTTGAAGGAGATACCTAAAGGACAGGAATTATACACATTTGGAAAGGAATGACCTGCATAGGGACAGCTAGCACAGCTTCGTGTAGGGCTGGTCATGCTTCACAAGCTTTCTGAGGAGGTGACATAACTACTTGTTGCGGAAGCTGACATTATCTATGTGGATTTTAGTATAGCGTTTGATAAAGTCTTTCATAGTAGCTTGATTCAGAGATAAAGATGCATAGAACCCAGGATGGTTTGCAAGTTTAGATTTGGAGCTGTCTTGTCTGTAGAAGACGGAGTGTAGGGGTGAATTGCTGTTATTCTGGTTTAAGGTCCGTCCCCAGAGGTGTTCTATAAAGAATTGCCACTCACTGGATATTTTCTGTTTTTTGCACCATTCTCTGTAAACTCTGGAGACTGCTGTGTGTAAAAATCCCAGGATATCAGCAGTTTCTAAGATACTCAAACCACCCTGTCAAAGTCACTTAAATCACATTTCTTCCCCTTTTTGATTTGAACAACAACTGGACCTCCTGACCATGTCTGCATGCTTTTATGCCACATGATTGGCTGATTAGTAACTCGTATTAATGAGCAGGTGTACCTAATAAAGTGGCCACTGACTCTATTAATGACTTGGACAAAGATGTAAATGGGTGAATTGGGAGCCCTTTGAGCTATGATTGGCTCAGCAATACCCAATTTAATCCTACCTAATCATGGGACAATTTATAGTTATCAAATTAACCTACCAACCTGTATGTCTTTGGATTGTAGAGAAAACCCATGTGGTCATGGAGAGAACACACAATGTTCTTACGGACAGTGGCAGGAATTTAATGTGGGTCATAGTGCTAACCACTATGCTACCATACCGCCTTTAGGTCCCTTACTGCACTTAAGGTTCAGAGGGATCTTGGGGTCTGGGTTTTTGGTTTACTGGAAGTGACAGTGCAAGTTGATAAGTTGGTGAAGAAGGCACATGGCATGCTTGTCTTTATCAGCAGGGGTGTTGAGTACAAAGCTAAGAAAGTCATGCTGCTGTTATATAAAACTTTAGTCAGAGTATTGTGTGCAGTTCTGGTTGGCCCATTATAGGAAATATGTAGAAACTGCGGAGATGGTGCACGAGATGTTTATCAGGATGCTGTCTGGATGAGAGAGTATGCTCTATGAGGAATGGCTGTCAAACTTGGGTTGTTGTCCCTATAGCAACAGAGGCTGAGGGGAGGCCTGACAGGAATTATGAGAAGCAGAGACAGGGTAGACAGTATGTTTTCTCCAGGGTAGAAACGGCAAATACCAGAGGACATGCTTTTAAGATTAGAGTGGGAATGTGAGGGCAGGTATTTTATGAGGAGAATGTTAGGTTCGGAATAGCAATGGACACAGGCAGGTTGCTGGAGTTGATGAGACTTTTAGATAGATACATGAACATGAAGGGAATGGGGGCATATGGAGAATACAATCAGCCATCCTACGAGAAGGCCTAATCTCCCCTCAGGTGTACAGAAATGCTGTGACCTCTGGCAAGATGCATGGGGGGAGGTCTGTGTGTCTGCATTAGTAAGAACTTGTGTGTGAACAGTACACTGCTCACCACAGATAGAGTTTTTAATGGTGGAGTACCAGCCCTTCCACTTACTGAGAGAGTTTGCTGCTATTGTGATTATTGCTGCTTACATCCTGCCCCGTGCCAGTGCTGGGAAGTGCTTCAGGAGTTCCATGGGGCAATCTGTAACCTCGAAGCCACCCACCCTTCGTAGTTACTGATGACTTTAATCACGTCAAGTTAAAAATGACTCTGCCAAGTTCTACCACCATGTGAATTTTGCAAAGGGAGGAGAGACCTGGTTTACACCATTGACTGTGGAGCCTACAGAGCTAACCCCTGCCCTCATCTGGGATATTCGACCACATAACCGTTTGGCTAAGCCCTGCATACAAACCACTGGTTAAATGTGTCAAACCAGTTTACATGGAGGTCAGGACCTGGTCAGAAGATGTCACCTCATCACCGCAGGACTGCTTTGAAAGCACAAACAGGAGCATATTGAGGGAGATGGCTACCTTTGATCATTATGTCAACATTAATGAATATTCCTGGTGACTGGCTACGCAGGAAACTGCATTGAGGATATTGCCATGATTAAACACTACATGCCAGGGCATGGATAACTGCAAGGATTCGTCCACTGCTTAGGAACCGAGACACTTCAGATCAGGGGGACGACCCTAAGGTCAGCAAGAGCTGTGCTCTCCAGTGCCATCAGGAAGGCAAAACTACATGAGCACCATTGAGAGTGTCCTGTCTGGTTGTATCATTGTAACGTACGGAATCTGCAAGGCATCAGACAGCAAGACTCTACAAAGGAGAGTAAAGACACCAAGAGGATCACCGGGGTCTCCCTTGGCCCTATTTGTGACTTTTACCAGGACTGTTGCAGATGATGGGCCAAGGGTCTCTTTGACCCTCTATGCTCAGGAAGGAGGTACAGAAGCATCAGGAGTAGGACTGCCAGACAGGGGAACAGTTTCTTCCCTCAGACTGTGAGACTAATGAATACTCTGTCACCACTGAGGTCTCGTCAATAGGACAGCGATCTGTTTACTGTATTTTTTACTGTTTACCTATGTTGCACTTCACTACATGCATCTTTAATTACATTTTATTAACTTATTTATTGTGTAAATAATAAGCGGCTGATAATACAGAATCTGAGGCCACAAACCAGGCACGCCCAGGATCCTCTTCAGTTTGCGTATAAGGAGAAGGTGGGAGTGGAGGATGCTATCACGTATTTGCTGCACAAATCACTCTCTCACCTAGAGGGGGTCAGTTGTGCTGTGAGGATTACATTCCTTGACTTCTCTAGTGCCTTTAACACCATCCAGCCCAAGATCTTAAGGCACAAACTAACGGAGATGGGAGTAGACTCTCACATGGTGGATTGGATAGTGGACTACTTGACAGATAGACCTCAGTATGTGCGGTTGGGAGACTGTAGGTCTGACACGGTGGTCAGCAGCACAGGGGCGCCGCAGGGAACCGTACTCTCTCCGGTCCTGTTCACCCTGTACACATCAGACTTCCAATATAACTCGGAGTCCTGCCATGTGCAGAAGTTCGCTGATGACACGGCCATAGTGGGGTGTGTCAGGAATGGACAGGAGGAGGAGTATAGGAAACTGATACAGGACTTTGTGATATGGTGCAACTCAAACTACCTGCGTCTCAATATCACCAAGACCAAGGAGATGGTGGTGGACTTTAGGAGATCTAGGCCTCATATGGAGCCAGTGATCATTAATGGAGAATGTGTGGAGCAGGTTAAGACCTACAAGTATCTGGGAGTACAGTTAGACGAGAAGCTAGACTGGACTGCCAACACAGATGCCTTGTGCAGGAAGGCACAGAGTCGACTGTACTTCCTAAGAAGGTTGGCGTCATTCAATGTCTGTAGTGAGATGCTGAAGATGTTCTATAGGTCAGTTGTGGAGAGCGCCCTCTTCTTTGTGGTGGCGTGTTGGGGAGGAAGCATTAAGAAGAGGGACGCCTCACGTCTTAATAAGCTGGTAAGGAAGGCGGGCTCTGTCGTGGGCAAAGTACTGGAGAGTTTAACATCGGTAGCTGAGCGAAGGGCGCTGAGTAGGCTACGGTCAATTATGGATAACTCTGAACATCCTCTACATAGCACCATCCAGAGACAGAGAAGCAGTTTCAGCGACAGGTTACTATCGATGCAATGCTCCTCAGACAGGATGAAGAGGTCAATACTCCCCAATGCCATTAGGCTTTACAATTCTACCGCCAGGACTTAAGAACTTTTTAAAAGCTATTATTAATGCTTTTTGAGATAGTGATTTAGATGCATATCATATTTTTTTACTGAGTTAAGTATTGTATGTAAGTAGTTTTGCTACAACAAGTGTATGGGACATTGGAAAAAAAGTTGAATTTCCCCATGGGGATGAATAAAGTATCTATCTATCTATCTATCTATCTATCATATGTATGTATATACTAGGGGTGATATATACTCAGAGATACAATGTATATACTCAGAGAATGGTGAGTGTGTGGAATGGGCTGCCAGCAACGGTGGTGGAGGCGGATATGATAGGGTCTTTTAAGAGACTTTTAGATAGGTACATGGAGCTTAGTAAAACAGAGGGCTATAGGTAAGCCCAATAATTTCTAAGGTAGGGACATGTTTGGCACAACTTCATGGATCAAAGGGCCTGTAATGTGCTGTAGGTTTTCTAAGTTTCTATATACATATGTTGTGTGGGTGCACCGTGGTCCAGAGGAACATTGTTTCATTTGGCTCTACAGTCAGATGATAGTAAACTTGAACTTGAACAAAGGAAGAGGACATTTAGTATAAATTGGCAGGAAGATCTGCACAATATTATGTCCAGTGCTGTATGGTATGGCATGGGATTCTGTCTGTTCGGGTTGATCATGGACGTTGGGTCCTAGCCGTCTAGATACACAAGCCTGGCAGACAATAAAGTGCAAGGCCATGAGAAAGTATATTGTGAGGTCAAGAATCCATCTCATTGTACAGGAGATCCATTCATTAGTCTTATAACAGCAGGGTACAAGCTGCCCTTGAGTGTGATGGTCATGCCTTCAGACATTTGTATCTCCTACCTGACGGGAGGGAGGAGCAGAGAGAATGTTCAGGTGGGAAGAGTCTTTGATTATGTTAGCTGCTTTATCAAGGAGGCAGAAATGCAGACAGAAAGGGGAGGCTAGAACGCTAAACAAAAAAATTAATTGTTGACTTCCTGCTTAATAAAAATAATTATAGATGAAGTCAGCTTCAGGTTTCTATCAGGAAAAATAAAACTATTTTGTTTATAAACAAGAGAGAATCTGCAGATGCTGGAAATTCAAGCCACACAAAATGCTGGAGGAGCTATTTTGTTCATGTTCTCTATTATAGAGAAATTTTACTGTATTTTTTTTCTTTCCCAGTGTTTTCAATATAATTCTGTGTTCAGCTGGCAGAAGGCTTAACTTAAAGATAGAGTGCTGGATTATGTTAACTGTCCATTCTCAGGAAAATTGGGACCTTGGGGAAATGCCTCAATTCTAAACAATATTTCATCAAACCACATGGCAAAGAATTGAGTAAACCCATGACTATGACAGGAAGAATTCTGTAATAAGTTGCAAGACTCATTACTCTTTGTTCTTGTGCATTAGACTACCACTACTCAGCAGTTTTGAAAGAGCTGTTTAAAATTGGTAACAGTTTAAGAGGTAAGGATCGACACTATTTTCTGGCTCAGAGAATGCAGAACTTTTCTCTGCTCTTGTAAAAAGCATTCCGTACTAATTATGTGGGCTCAAATTAATTTGGTTAAGGCTGGATGGTTTACAACATTGCCCCACTATATCTGTATCATTCAAACATCTATTTAAGTTTCAGCAGACTTGCATGGGACAGGTTTTCAGCCTGGGCATACTAGTAAACTGAATAGATAGGTTTTCCAGAACAGTGGAAGGGATGCGCCTAGGCTGTAATATTGGAATTATGGTACTGATGCATATCACTGTTTGTCAGACTGAGTTTGACCTGAGACTACAGCTGTGGTACTGTGATTCTTGGAGGCAACTTGGCCAAAACTGCCTTGGTAGTAGGCAAGGACCTCGTCTGTTTGAGTAATCCAAAGTCACAGCACTGTAAATACCAGGGTCACAATCTGAGCAAAAGCTGCTTCAGAACATAAGAAATAAGAGCAGATTTAGCCCACACAATACTTTAGCATGTCCTACATTTCAGGTGATACTTGACTTCAACATTAATTTCACACCCAATCCCCATATCTTTGATTTCTTTGGATATCAGTCCTGAACTTATTCAACAGTTGAGGCTTTTCTACTCTCTGAGAGAGCTGATTCCAAAGGTTCACTTCCCAATGTGCATAAACTTCTCCCTGACTCAATCTCTACTAGCCATTCCCTTCCTGAAACTATCTGCCAGCTTGGTGAATATTCTTAGCAGCTGTGTTGTCAAATTTTCTTTGTGAGATGCATTTACTGTTTTAATTGCCAGAGTAATGGAATGCCTACTTAATCCCTCTGACTAGGAATCAATTCAAGTGAACCTGTTATGCACCCAAAGCTATATATCCTTCCTTAGATAAAATGACAAAACTGCCAACTCCAAAACTGAGAATAACTGCGGCACTAGTTTTATTGCAGTAAAGATCAACAAACTGTTTGTCTTCCTTATTGACTGCTGTGCATGCACATTGACTTCCTGTTCTTTGTGTATAAGGATACCTAAATCCATCTACAATACCTACATTTAATAGATTCTTACGATTTACACCATTGTCATTTTGGCTCGATGTTCAATGCATCATTCTGCCAAAGGGAATAGCCTCATGTTTCCTGAGATTGTGCTTCATCTGCCTCCTCCTAACATAATTACTTAACTTATTTACATCTCTTTGTGGACTCTTTGTGCCTTATTTTCTCACCTATTTGATAATCTGCAGCAAACTTAGACATTTTACATCAAGTAATGATTATAAACTGAAAAAACAGGGGCCCCACCATGATTAACTTAAACTTAATCTCAGTTCCACTCTCCCAGCACTCCTGAACACAGGAAAAAACAAAGCCACAGGAAGGCTAACATTTACCTCAATCAAAGGGACAAATATATATTCCCAAGCCTTGGAACCCAATTTTTGACATTTGCCTGGAATCTTGCTCAATCTTGGGATATCCTGCTCACCCCTCCTTTTCAAGTAGGCTGCCACATGATATTGCACTGTTGTTTTATTCATGACTAAATCAGCATCATCTTTTGAAGATTCCTTCCAATTGCTTTTGACATTAAAAGGGGAAAATGATACACTGGTTATCTCCGTTCCAAGTATGTTTCTTAGAAGCAGGCTTTGTTCTTCCAGTGTCAACTGCCTTTTAATATTGTCAGTGCCACTTCTTACACTATAGCCATTTCCCTTGACACTGATAATATCTAAAAACTATTGATTTCCCTGTTGGATAAACCCAGTGACTGTGCCTTCACAGTCTTCATAGGTAGTGAGTTACAAAGATTCACAGCCCTTTGGGTGAGCAAATTTCTTTTCGACTCTATCCTGTGAGGCCAACCCTTCATTCTGAGACTGTTTCCTTGTTCTAGACACCCATCCCAGGAGAAACATCAACTCAGTATCTATCCTGTCAAGTCTGATAAGATTTTGAATGTTTCAGTGAGGAACCGCTCATTCTTCTGAACTCCAGAGAGTATAAATCTAGTCTGTTTGAACTCTCCTCATTTGACAACCTGCTGTCTGAGTTATCACTTCGGTGAAGCTTTGCGACATTCCTTTTATCATAAGCATATTCTTCCTTAAGTTGGTGGACCATTCTTGCTAACAATATTCCAATCAGTCTTATTGAATGAGTAACTGGATGGGCTACTTCTGAAAGTACCGTAGTTAAATAAAGTCACTTTGCACTGGGTTTGGAATCACATTTAGATCTGATTGAGAAAAGATGGCAAATTTTCTCATTTAAGGGTAGTTGTGAATTAGTTGGATTTTACAGAAGGCTTCAACGTTACATAAACTAACGCTTTGTTCTTGGTAATTTAATTGACTGAATTAACATTCCCCATTTGGTGGCCTGCTTCAGATCTGTAGATCATTAGAATCTCTCTCTCTCCCCCCCTTCTCCCCCCCTTTCTCCCTTTCTCTCTTCCCCTTTTACCCTCTCCCTCCCCATCTCTCTCACTCTCTTTTTCCCCCACTTTTCCTCTCTCTCTCCCTGTCTCTTCCCCCTCTCTCTCTCTAGCATAACTATTATACTACCATTTCAAAGCCAGAAGAGAACAAGAATTGCTTATTCTTGCATTTGTACAGACACTTAAAAGTTTTGTGCAGAAACTCTTTGTTTACTACTTTGTTTTGTGACTCTTTTAACCCCAAAGTGCCTCAGCTGAAACAATACCCCACTACCACCATATTTAATTCATATTTCAGCACCCTCGCGCATTGCCTCTCAAGACCAGATTGTCATTCCAATAACTCCCAACCTGATCCTTAAAAGTCCTGAATCTGTCACTTGAACTCTTGATAGATGCTACTGCTCCACACACCGAACCTCTCAATGATTCTGCACTACTTCCATGACTCTCTGTATCGGCTTGACTTTGTCTATCTTCCTTTTTGTGACAATAGATCACATCAATGAAAATAACTATCATAATGGTATAATAGGTGTTACAAGGTAATGTCATGGAAACTTGAAATTCTGGTTGTAGCAATGACATTTGGTACTACTTTTTGTTAGAAATGTGTCACAAGGGACATGTCTGACATGCCATAAATCCAAAAGATATAGGAGTAGAGATAGGCCATTTGGTCCATTGAGCTTGCTTTGCCATTCAATCATGACTGATCCTTTTCCTCCCCGCCACAATGAGGCCACACTCAGAGTGGAGGAGCAACAGCTTATATTCCATCTGAGTAGCCCCTAACCAGATGGCATGAACATCGATTTTTCGAACTTCCGGTAATGGTTCCCCCTCCCCTCACCATTCCTCATTCCCTTTTCCTTCCTCTCTTTCCTTATCTCCTTACCTGCCTATCACCTCCCTCAGGTGCTCCTCCCCCTTCCCTTTCTTCCTTGGCCTCTGCCCTCCCCACTTCTCCAGCCCCTTATCTCTTTCACCTATCAACTTCCTAGCTCTTTACTTCACCCCTCCTCCTTGCCCTGTTTTACTTGTATTTCTTCCTCGCCTCCCTCACCTTCTTACTCTGACTTTTTTTCTCCAATTCCGATGAAGGATCTAGGCCAGAAACATCAACTATTTATTCTTTTCCATAGATGCTGCCTGGCCTGCTGAGTTCTTTCAGCATTTTATGTGTGTTGCACAGGAGTCAGAGATTTGATCCAAAGAACTGGGTGAGGGAGAAGCAAGTTGGAGGGTAAGGAAAGTAATTGGCATGGATATGAAGGGGGATTGAAACCAACAGCTGGGCTGAGGAGAACGCCTCCAAACAAGATTGATATGGGACTTTGAATGAGATTTAGAGTCTGTAGGTATGATAGGAGCCAGGGTTGAAAAGTCTGGAAGGAAGACTGAGGTCAGAGGGGGACTTGGCAGTAATAGTTTTTTGGTGATTTTATGGAAACATGTCTTACATTGAGGGCTAACAATTTTGTCCTGGGCCGAGCGGCGAATTAAAGCTAAGTCTTGTACTTTACAGCAGGCCCAGTACAACATTGCTTCATCTTTGGAGCTGCTGGAAATCCGGGTTAAATTTCCCTCTGGAGTACCGAGGGAATGATGTCCTCCTGATGCATTGATCATATCAGGGTGTACAAAGCTGAGGTGTGCCCCTGTTAAATTGCTAGAGTGGGCTGACAATAAAGGAACAATTATTTTGTCTAGGAAAGATATATTTTAAACTGTAGAACGGAGGGGAAAAGTATAAAAACAATCAAGTTTCCATATTATGGATATTTAATGCATTTAAAATGTAATATAACAAACTTGCATTTTAAAAACATAATAGGTGTATTCTGTTTATATTAAAATGCTGTGATGTAATTTATTTGTTAAGATATTTTCTAGTTTACGTGATTAACAACAGCATGGTATATTCAGATTTGATAATAACCTTAGTTTGGTTATCCACTTACAAATTTAAAAATCAGGGTATTTACAACCATTTCAGCCAAGGCAATTACTGCATAAAAACTAAAATTTTACTATTTTATTTAAAACCTTCCCTAAATATTAATCACATTTGAACTGGTAATGGTGAGCTGATGCAAAATATCACATTGGAACTGAGAAATTCACACATCTCTTCAAATCACAATTTCATCTTGTTCCAGTGAAGTCTTCACTACAGTCATGGTTGAACTTTACTAGTGGCTTTCGTAATGGCGCAGAAACTGCTCAAATATTTTAAAGATTAGTTCAGTTCAGATATACAATATGGTGAGACATTTATAGTAGAATTATTTTTTAATATTCATCCATCTTGATATTGAAAATTTTTTTTAAATGCAATGTTTGGATAAGAAATGCCATCGAAAAAAAATTCTGATTCACATCCCTTTTAACCTTGATTTAATTCAAATTTTTGAAAAATCTTAAGCAAAACTGTATTAATGGATAACATTTTGGATTAAGCCTTCTGATTACAAATCTAACATTTTGTCCTACATCTTACACAAAATGTAACTACAATATAAAATCAAGCTGAATTTTGCTTTAATAGTAATGGCTTGTCTTTAAATTTAAGCAAAACGTTGTAAATACTCAGCGATCAAACAGTATTTCTGAAAGAAGGAATAGAGTAGAGAGAGAAGCAGAACACAATGAAAGGTTACTGTCTGTAAATGTTAACATTCTCTCTTCACAGGTCCCATTTGGGCTGCCAGGTATTTACACCAATCTGGCTCTTAATTGAGTTTTCCAGTACCTGCAGTATTTTCTTGCCTTTTCTTGCTATGTTGATTTTGATATAATATGTGATTGGAGTTATATTGCAAGTAGCATGTTTGGATAAAGATAAGAGAAAGAAAAGACCATAAGACAAAGGAGCAGAAGTCAGCCATTTGGCCCATCGAGTCTGCTCCACCATTTTATCATGAGCTGATCCATTCTCCCATTTAGTCCCACTCCCCCGCCTTCTCACCGTAACCTTTGATGCCCTGGCTACTCAGATACCTATCAATCTCTGAAAAGGTATTCAACCTGTCGTCATTTATAAATTTAATTGGACTGAAATTAATATGGATAAAAAAATAAGTGGAGAATATAAAAATAATTTTATATTTTGTAACAAAATAGAGGTCAAGGCCTACTGCTATCTGACGTTATAGGCAACTGACTTATGTTCCATTGAGGCAGGAAACCATGGTAGAATGAAGGAACCATGGTTGACAGCAAATGTGGAATATCTAGTCAAGGGAAAGAAACACTACTAAAGAGGATGTGCTAGAACTTTTGAAAAACATTAGCTTATATACATAGACTAATTGTATGTGCATAAAGTGATGTTAGATACAGGAGTACCTGGGCATAATGTGATCTTTACCCTGATGAGAGTGGGACAAACAGTCCAAGGGCATTGTGGGTGAAATCGTAAATGATACTGCTGCCCTTTTCTGGCAGCTTTCTATGCTGCTGATGTGCTGGGCAGTTTTAACTACCCACTGTAGAATGCTTCTGTCCGCCGCAGGGGTGTAAAACTGCTTGCCATTTCCACTGCTGCGCCACCGATGTGGAGAAGTGTGTGAGTGGTGAGAGCTTTCCTGAAGTCAATTACAATCTTCTTTGTCTTGTTGACATTGAGGAAGAGGTTACTTGCCTGGCAACAGGCCTCGAGCTTTCCTACCTCCCTCTGTCTGTTGGTGATGAACTCTAAGATGTCATTGGCGACCTTGACGAAGTGATTGTTTGCGTATTGGCCATGCAGTCACATGTGAGCAGAGTGTACAACAGTGGGCTCAGTACACGGCTCTGGGGAACACCCGCGTTGAGAATGATGGGAAAGAAGGAGTGATTGTGCATCCTGACTATCAGAGGTCTGTTGGTTAGGAAATCCAACAGCAAGTTGCACAGCGGTGTATTTAGACTGAGGAATCTACATAAGTTGGAGGGTGGCAAAAAGTAATAGGAATAATCCTGGCAATTATAGAATAGTGAGCCTTACTTAATTGGTGGGCAAACTATTGGAGAGGACTCTTAGATTCAGGATTTCTGAGAATTTGGAGAAGTATAGTCTGATAAGGGATAGTCAGCATGACTTTGTGAGGGGCAAGTAGTGTCTTACAAACCTGACTGAATTTTTTTAGGAAGTGACAAAGCATATTGATGAAGACAGATCAGTGGATGTAGTGTATATGGATTTTACTAAGTTCACAGTTTAAAGTAAATTCATCATCAAAGTTCCTATATGTCACCATATAAGATCCTAAGGTTTGTTTTTTTGTGGACATACACAATAAATCCACGAAACACTATAGAATTAATGAAAGACTGCACTCAGCAGGACCAACAATCAATGTACGAAAGACAACAAGCTGCATAATAAATATACAATAAATATCAAGAACATGAGATGAAGAGTCCTTGAAAGTGAGTCCATAGGTTGTAGGAACAGTTCAGTGATGGGGTGAGTGCATCTGAGTGATATTAACCTCTCTAGTCCAAGAACCTGATGGTTGAGGAGTAATAACTGTTCCTGAACCTGGTGGTGTGGGTCCTGAGACTCCTGTACCTTCTACCTGATGACAGCAGCAAAATGCAAGCTTGGCCTGGATAGTGGGGGTCCTTGACGGTGGATGCTGCTTTCTTGTGACAGCGCTTCTTGTAGATGAGCTCAGTGGTGGGGAGGGCTTTACCCGTGATGGACTGAGCCGTATCTACTACTTTTTGTAAGGCATTTGACAAGGTCCACCATGATAGGGACATTCAGAATGTGAGGAGGCATGAGATCCAGGGAAATTTGGCTGTGTAGATTCAAAACTGGCTTTCCCACAGAAGGCAGAGGGTGGTAGTTGATGGAAAGTTTTCTGCGGTGGTTGGTTACCAGTGGTGTTCTGCGTGAGCTGTTTTGGGACCCCTGGTCATTGTGATCTTATGTAAATGACTTGGATGTGGAAGTGGAGGGTGGGTTATTGACTTTGCAGATGACACAAAGTAGGTAGAGTTGTGGATAGTGTAGAAGGTTGTCATAGGTTGCAATGGGACATTGATAGGAGGAGACCGCCAAGGCTGAGAAGTGGCACATGGAGTTCAATCTGGAAAAGTGTGAATTTGATACACTTTGGAAGGTTGAGCTTGAAGGCTGAGTACTTGGATAATGATGGGATTCCTAGCAGAGTGGAGGAACAGAGGGATCTTGGGTTCTCATCCATAATCCCTCAAAGTTGCTGCGTAAGTTGAAAGAATGATTAAGAAGCCATGTTGCCTTTATTAGTTGGGGGATTGAGTTCAAGGGCCACGAGGTAATGTTGCAGCTCTATAAAATTCCAGTTAGACCACTCTCAGGGCATTGTATTCAGTTATGGTTGCCTCATTATAGGAAGGATATGGAATTTTTAGGAAGGGTGCAGAGGAGATTTGCCAGCATGCTGCCTGGGGTAGAAGATATGTCATGAGAATAGGTTGAGTGAGCCAGGGCTTTTCTCTTTGGAGCAAGAGAGGATGAGAAGTGACTTGATAGCAGTGTACAAAATGATGCAAGGCATAAAGAGGGTGGACAGCCAGACACTTTTTCCCCGGACAAAATTGACATACAAGGGGAATAATTTTAAGGCATTGGGAGGAAAGTTTGGGGGAGAGGGCGATGTCAGAAATGGATGTTTTTTACACAGAGAGTGGTGGGTGTGTTGTGTTGAAGAGGGTTATAAACTCAGCCAGTTCCATCACAAACTCAAAACTCCATACCATCACGGACATCTTCAAGAGGCGATTTCTCAACAAGGCAGCATCCATCATGAGGTACCCTCACCCTCTTTTTGTCAGTTCTATTTGGGGGAGGTACAGAAACCTGAAGACCCATACTCAAAGTTTCAGGTACAGCCTCTTCCCCGTCACCGTCAAATTTCTGAATGGTCCGTGAACCCATGAACATTATCTTGTTATTCCTTTTCTTGGCTCTGCTTAGTTTTTATTTGTAATTTATAGATTTTTATATCTTTGTACTGTACTGCTGCTGCAAAACAATATATTTAATGTCATATGTCAGTGACAATAAATCAGATTCTGATTGACTTTATCATTTGATGAAAGCTGTTGCTTATGAAATAATAATTGTTTGCAATGATTACAATGATCAGTTGATTTTAGAAATAGTAATTGGTTCATTTTGCAATTATTGTTGCTGCTAATTTTTTTGAGTTTTTGTTTCATCAAATTATGGTCACTTTGCTTGGTGAATATTCTTGTGATGTTTTGGTGCAGAAAGGCACTTTTCTGAGTAATGGACTACATAAATTATAGTAATGAGCCAAACTAATCGGATTGTGTATGTTGTTTATTTCACTACTGTGCAACTGAAATTGGACTAATGAGTAATAAAATACAATGATCATAATGATCAGGGAAGTGGTACTGATCAAACAGGCTGACAAGTCTATGAGTCCAGATGGCTGTAAGAGTGGGATAGTTGATGCTTTGGCTTCAGTTTTTAAAAATTTGCTGGTTTTGGGGAAGGTTCCGTTGGTTTGGAAAACAGGAAATGTAACTCCTTTATTTAAAAATAGGCAAAAGACAAGAAACAATGGGCCAGTAAGCTTAATATCTGTCAGAGGGAAAATGTTAGATGTTAGTACTGAAGATGTTATAACAAGGCACTTAGAAAAATTCAATGTAATCAGTCAAAGTCAACATGATTTTCTAAAAAGAAAACTATGTTTAACCAATTTATTGGAATCCTTTGAAGAAATTACACATGTTGGGGATAAAGAGGAACTGATGATGTACTGCGCTTGGATTTCCAAAAAAAATTGATAAGATGTTGAAACAAAGGTTATGGCAGCAAATAAAATTCTTGGTATATGAGCTAATGCTTTGGCTTGTATAAAATATTGCCTGTCGCACAGGAAATAGGGAGTCGGCACAAATCCTTCTTTTTTGGATTGGCAAGAAGCATTTCAGGTTGGTTTTAGGACCTCTGCTTTATACAATTTATATAAGTGAGTGGCATTGAAGGTACCAAAGGTATGATTGCTAAATTTGCTGATGATGCAAAGACAGGCAGGAAAATAAGTTGTAAAGAGGATATGAGGGTGCGAAGGAACTACAGATTGGTTCTGTGTGTGGGCAGAGTTCTGGCAAATGGAATATACTGTGGGAAACTGTGAAATTTTCCACTTTGGCAGGAACTCCAGGATGCAGAGAGTACATGATTTACTAAAGGATAATATGCAATGCAGCAAAAACAAAACAGGAAAGCTAAGAGAATATTCTAATTTATTGCAACAGGAACTGAATAAAAGAGCAGACTAAAACTTCATTTACCTTAGACATTGGTGAAGGCATATCAGGAGTTGTGTGTACTGTATTGGTTTCCAGATAGTCTACCCCCAGCACATCCTCAGGGTGTGTTGGCAGTTAACACAAATCACATTTCACTGGACGTTTTGATGCACGTGTGACAAATAGAGAAAGCAGAATCTGAATTGAAAGTACTACACTGGAGGGTTTACTGGACCAAGGCCTAGAATGTGTATATTGCCTCATGAGAAAATGTCAAGCAGGCTTGATAAATTTAGGCCAGCTAAGTTATAAGCACTGGCACATTTGGTTGAAATCTTTACTTCCTCTGCTTTTTTCCTATTTCTAATTTATGAAAGGGATAAATTTAACATAATTGACATAAAAGATAAATGACAGACCATCAATTAAATATTTAACAAAATCTGTGAAGTTTATTTCCCTCCATAGATGAATTAGTATTTCAGTTCCTTTAACTTCTGGTGAATCTGAATATTAGTAAACTTAAATGACAAGAATTCAAAGCTGCAGAAATTCGATAGCATCAACCACTTGGTCTGATTGGATGCAGGACACTTGCACCTGAACAGTTAATGTGCTTTCTATTGGGCACTGTGTCTTACTGGGCTTTAGGCTTCATTTGCATATGACTTTTGCCCTCGATTTGTCTGGGGGGCATTCCACAGCAAAGTAGTACAAAGAGAAGTTTGATGCTTGGGTTGATATGCCACAAAACTCATCAGGATCTCGAGAAAGGAAGGCAAGGGGTGATCACCAGGGAGGGGACATTCAGCAACGTAGAGAGGGACAGTGCAATATGCTGGGAGAACTTCAGTGCCTCTATCAAGGCTGAAAAATGAGCCATGAGCTTCCAAAATTTTAGGCCAATTCTTTATCACAGTATTAGAATCATAAAATCATGTGTGAAGTGGCAATAAACAAATTACTAACAGGAATGTAGATTATAGATTCATTGTTTAAAGTAATCTAGGCAATGAATTTCATAAATATCTCATTACTGTATATTCATTTTGCCTAAAAGATTATGAAATTTTTTGTTTTGATGTGATGATTGATGCCAAATATGTTTTTGTATAAGTAAGAGGGGTAGGCTACCCTGTAGCTTCAGCCTGCACCCTTTTGGTCTGTTTTAAAGATTTTTATTATTTAATTTTGTTATGTTTGTATGGACCGAAAAATAAAATTTCATTCATTCTTTCATTTCACCTATCTACTGTACGTTAAAGGGAAGCAGGGTCATCCAACCTTCATGCTGTTGAATATCCCAATCTTTTAGCACTTTTTAAAACAGCAGAATCAGGTATAATATCATAGAAAACCTACAGCACAATACAGGCCCTTCGGCCCACAAAGTTGTGCCGAACATGTCCCTGCCTTAGGAATTACTAGGGTTACCCATAGCCCTCTATTTTTCTGAGCTCCATGTACCTATCCAAAAGTCTCTTAAAAGACCCTATCATATCCGCCTTCACCACCATTGCCGGCAGCCCATTCCACGTACTCACCACTCTCTATGTAAAAAACTTACCCCTGACATCTCCTCTGTACCTACTCCCCAGCACCTTAAACCTGTACCCTCTTGTGGCAACCATTTCAACCCTGGGAGAAAGCCTCTGACTATCCACATGATCAATGCCTCTCATCATCTTATACACCTCTATCAGGTCACCGCTCATCCTCAGTTGCTCCAAGGAGAAAAAGCCGAGTTCACTCAATCTGTTTTCATAAGGCATGCTCCCCAATCCAGGCAACATCCTTGTAAATCTTCTCTGCAAGTTTCCACATCCTTCCTGCAGTGAGGTGACCAGAACTGAGCATAGTACTCCAAATGGGGTCTGACCAGGGTCCTATCTAGCTGCAACATTACCTCTTGGCTCCTAAATTCAATTCCACGAGTGATAAAGGCCAATGCACAGTATGCCTTCTTAACCACAGAGTCAACCTGCGCAGCTGCTTTGAGCGTCCTGTGGACTCGGACCCCAAGATCCCTGTGATCCTCCACACTGCCAAGAGTCTTACCATTATATTTATATTCTGCCATCGTATTTGACCTACCAAAATGAACCACTTCGCACTTATCTGAGTTGAACTCCATCTGCCACTTCTCAGAACAGTTTTACATCCTATCAATGTCCCACTGTAACCTCTGACAGCTCTCCACACTATCCACATCACCCCCAACCTTTGCGTCATCAGCAAACTTTCTAATCCATCCCTTCACTTCCTCATCCAGGCCATTTATAAAAATCACAAAGAGTAAGGGTCACAGATCAGATCCCTGAGGCACTCCACTGGTGACCAACCTCCATGCAGAATATGACCCATCTACAACCACTCTTTGCCTTTTGTGGGCAAGCCAGTTCTGGATCCACAAAGCAATGTCCCCTTGGATCCCATGCCTCCTTACTTTCTCAATAAACCTTGCATGGGGTATCTTATCAAATGCCTTTGCCTAAATCCATACACACTACATCAACTGCTCTTCTTTCGTCAATGTATTTAGTCACATCCTCAAAAAATTCAATCAGGCTCGTAAGAAATTACCTGCCCTTGACAAAGCCATGCTGTCTATTCCTAATCATATTATACCTCTCCAAATGTTCATAAATCCTGCCTCTCAGGATCTTCTCCATCAACTTATCAACCACTGAAGTAAGACTCACTGGTCTATAATTTCTTGGGCTATCTCTACTCCCTTTCTTGATTAAGGGAACACCATCTGCAACCCTCCAATCCTCTGGAACCTCTCCCGTCTCCATAGATGATGCAAAAATCAGCAATCTCCTCCCTTGCCTCCCACACTAGCCTGGGGTACATCTCATACAGTCTTGGCGACTTATCCAACTTGATGCTTTCCAAAAGCTCCAGCACACCCTCTTTCTTAATATCTACATGCTCAAGCTTTTCAGTCCCCTGCAAGTCATCACTACAATCACCAAGATCCTTTTCCATAGTGAATACTGAAGTAAAGTGTTCATTAAGTACCTTTGCTATTTCCTTCGGTTCCATACACACTTTCCCACTGTCACACTTGATAGGTCCTATTCTTCCATGTCTTATCCTCTTGCTCTTCACATACTTGTAGAATGCCTTGGGGTTTTCCTTAATCCTGCTCACCAAGGCCTTCTCATGGTCCCTTCTGGCTCTCCTAATTTCCTTCTTAAACTCCTTCCTGTTAGCCTTATAATCTTCTAGATCCTCAACATTACTTAGCACTCTGAACCTTTTGTAAGCTTTTCTTTTCTTCTTAACTAGATTTACTACAGCCTTTGTACACCACGGTTTATGCACCCTACCATAACTTCCAGCTCATTGGAACATACCTATGCAGAACTCCACACAAATATCCCCTGAACATTTGCCACATTTTTCCCATACCTTTCCCTGAGAACGTCTGTTCCCAATTTAAGCTCCCAAGTTCCTGTCTGATAGCCTCATAATTCCCCTTAATCCAATTAAATGTTTTTCTAACGTCCGTTCCTATCTCTCTCCAATGCTATTGTAAAGGAAATAGAATTGTGATCACTATCTCCAAAAATGCTCTCCCACTGAGAGATCTGACACTTGACCAGGTTCATTTCCCAATACCAAATCAAGTACAGCCTCTCCTCTTGTAGGCTTATCTACATATTGTGTCAAGAAACCTTCCTGAACACATCTAACAAACTCCACCCCATCTAAACCCCTTGCTCTAGGGAGATGCCAATCAATATTTGGGAAATTAAAATCTCACACTATGATAACTCTGAGGTAGTGTCCATTTACACTGTTCCAGGATCTGTTTCATTATCTGCTCCTTGATATCCCTGTTACTATTGGGCAGCCTATAAAAAACACCCAGTACAGTTATTGACCTCTTCCTGTTCCTAACCTCAACCCACAGAGACTCCATGACGTCCACCTTTTCTGCACCCATGACACTATCTCTGATTAACCGTGCCACGCCCCCGCCTCTTTTGCCTCCCTCCCTGTCCTTTCTGAAACATCTAAAACCCAGCTCTTGAAGTAACCATTCCTGTCTCCGAGCCATCCAAGTCTCTGTAATGACCACCACATCATAGCTCCAAGTACTGATTCACGCTCTAAGCTCATCTACTTTGTTCACAATACTCCTTGCATTAAAATAGACACATCTCAAACCGTCGATCTGAGCACATCCCTTCTCTATCACCTGCCTATCCTCCCTTTCACACTGTCTCCAAACTTTCTCTATTTGTGAGCCAACTGCCTCTTCCACAGTCTTTTCAGTTCAGTTCCTACCCCCCAACAATGCTAGTTTAAACTCTCCCCAGTAGCCTTAGCAAACCTCCCTGCCAGGATATTGGTCCCCCTGGGATTCAAGTGCAACGTGTCTTTTTTGTACAGGTCACACCTGCCCCAAAAAAGGCATATGTCACCAGCATATGTCGTGAAATTTGCTAACTTAGCGGCAGCGGTACAATGCAATCCATGATAAAGTATAGAAAAATAAATAAATGCATTATAGTAAATATAGATGTATATTTAAATAATTAAATTTTAAATAGTGCAAAAACAGAAATAATAAAAAAGTGAGTTAGTGTCCATTTAGAAATTGCTTGGCAGAGGGGAAGAAGTTGTTCCTGAATCACTTCAGGCTTTTGTACCTCCTTCCTGACTGTAACAATGAGTGGAGGACATGTCCTTGGTGATGGAGGCCCTTAATAATGGACCTCCATCACCACTCTGAGGCACCACTCCTTGAAGATATCATGGATATTATAGAAGCCAGTACCCATGATGGAGCTGGCTAATTTTACAACTTTCTGTAGCTTCTTTTGATCCTGAGCAGTAGCCCTACCCCATACCAGAGAGCAATGCAGCCTGTCAGAATTAACTCCACGATACATCTGTAGAGGTATTCGAGTGTTTTAGGTGACAAACCAAATCTCCTCAAACTCCTAATGAAATATAGCCTTCTTTATAGCTGCATCGATATGTTGTGACCAGGTTAGATCCTCAGAGATAGTGACACCCAGGAACTTGAAATTGCTCAGTCTCTGATCCAATGATGAGGCATGATGCAATGATTTTACACTTAAAAAGTGGTGCACACTCATGTCCAAAACTTTCTCCTCCCTGGCATGTGTGTCCCACCCTTAGCATTGCATAATTTTGTAGAGTCCTAACAAACAAGGCAATTAGAGCAGAATACATTAATGAGCATTCAATTGAGAGATTTCACAAAATCTCTGACAGAATCTGACGGAATCTTGGAAGGACTTTGATGTGCAGCGGTCTAGGACGCTGGTCACTTCCAAAGCTGTTGACAGTGCAGGTCTACAAGCAGAAGCTGAAAAGATTTGCAACCACTTTCTATGATTGCTTGAAACTCCTCTGATTTTGATGTTCCAACATGACAGCTAATGAACCTTGTGTGTATCTGCACAGGTTGACTCATCAACTGGAAGTCGCAAGTGGGGATAAGGATGTTATTTTCAGGTTGTTAACCAGCAATCATATTTTTGTAAGCAACTCACAGTGAAATATTGATAGGTTAAGCAAGTGGGTAAAATGTTGGCAAGTGGAGTATCATATGGGAAAATGGTAAAATTATTCATTTTAGAAGGGAGAGTAAAATAGTAAAACAAAGTGTATTTTTAATTACTGTATGTGAAGACAGGGATTTATGGGTTCTTGCACATGAAACACAGATGCAGCAGTTAATCAGGAAAACTCATCAAATATTGGCCTTGATTTATAAAATTAGAGTATAAAAATAGGAAAATCTTTTTAAAACTATACAAGGTACAAGGCAGCCCATTTCTGGAATACTATTTTGATCTCCCTGTTTCAGAAAAGATACATTATCATTGGACTTGCATCAGAGAAGGTTTACTAGAATGATCCAGAGTATGGAGGGATTATCTCATATGGTTGACAAGTTCAACAATCAAAACTTCTACTCATTGAAGTTTAGAAGAATGAGAGATGGTATTATTGCAATATACTATTTTTAGATGGTTTGAACAGAAATTGTAGGGGAGGATATCTCCAAACTCAAAGCAATTCATTAGTGCTACAGGACGACAGTCATTGAGGCAGTTACCACTTTCTTCTTAGGTACTGGTATAATTGAAGCTGGCTTGAAGAAGGTGGGTGCCTAAGACTACTGAAGTGAGAGGTTAAAGATATCAGTAAACACTCTAGCCAGTTGTTCAGTGTAAGTATTTAGTATTTGGCTTGGTTCTACCTCCTGAAAGGTGCTGTTATGTCAGCCTCAGAGACTGAAATCCCAGGGTTATTGGGGGCTGTGGGAGTTCATGAAGGTGCTTTCACGTTTTGATGGTCAAAGCAAGTATAAAATGCACTCCTCCCTGTGCCCCACTATCTTGTAGAATCTAAACCAGGAAATATACAGAAAACAGGAAATAAGTCATATCAGAAATTCTGTTCAGGAACAGACTTCCTTTGGTATCTTTGCTGGAATCAGTGGGAGGATAGGAGCAGTTACCCCGTTAATGACACTGCTTGATTTCAGTGCTGGGATTATTTTAAAGTGTTTCTACAATGCACCTCATGGAGAACTGGTATATATCTTAATTCAGATACACACTTCCAACTTTAACTGTGCAAGTGTACCAAGCAACTTACTCCATTATAATGGTGATAATGGTGAACACTCTAACATTGCTTTTATATTTGCAAAAAATAACAGGCAATATGGACATTAGAAAATCTAGGGAAGTGTAACTTGATTAATTTTCATATCTTTGCATGTATCCCATTCTGCCCATTAGTCCTTGAAATTAGCATTGTTATCAATTGCTAACAGGATAGTAACGCGGAATCAAGATAGAGAAGTAGGTATGTAGCTTTTAACATTACAGTTGTGTATCTGTAGAAATCTTTAAACAAAGCTGTGGTGTTCAAGCTTGGCAATAATAACGTGAGAGTGGACTTGTGCCTATCTAAAGAGCTAAATATTGCAGAATGTTTGGAAAAGTAAGTGTTTTCTGCAGCATGCAGATGGTCTTCCTCTTCTTGCAATAATAATTAGGTGACGATATCCCACAAAAATACAATTCCCTTTTCCTCTAAAAAATGTATTTCCATAATCAGATTCACTTCTGTTTGACAGTTGGATAATGGCTATTGAAATAATTTAAAAAAAAAAAAAAAAAGAAAAGCTGGTGTTCAGTGAAAAGGCATTTGTCCACCTTCTCTCAATATGCAGTTTAAGCCCCTCCGTTCACTGAAGACTGTAAGAGATTGACTTTTAGCCAATATACCAACTAAAGCAAATTTTAAATCTAATTCACACCAGGACAAATGAAAAAGCAACATGACACATAAGAACATTATTAAGTATATGGAAATTGTATTAAGCACTGTAGACTGATTATTCCAGTCGCTCATGGGACAGAAATTCAGTTCAAGTAATTGAGTTGGCTAACCGGAAGTCAATAATTAAATACTGTACTTAAATTGTTTGAAAGACATAAAGTGATTCTCTAAAATGCCCCTCTCAGATAATTGGAAACCTGATAATTGGAATTGTACTCTACTGAATATCTGTTACACCCCTGGGCTAAGATTCCAGTTCAATTGTCTTAAATGTGGAATGTGAGATTAAATCTAGAGTTTCTGGTTGTAGTGAAAAGTGTCTGGCACATTGAAATATTTCTAATTTTGTAAGCATAGAAATTTGAGCTAAAAACCAAGATATATTGATATATGAATACATTTAGATATGACAAAATACACCATAATTTTAAAACTCCACTTATTCTAGTTGAAAAATGGATGTGATGAAATTTGCAAACCTATTGTACACAGTTCCTTAATCTATCTTTAAAGGGATCTGTAAAAAATCTTACACTAACAATCTTATTCTCCTCTGGAACTGGAGTTGCCATTGTGTTCAAACCAATGGAGGCAAGTGTTGTAATCTTGATAGCTGAGTATTTGTTGAACAAAACCCAGAAAATACTGGAAACACTCGGCTGTTCCAACAGCATCTGTAGAAAAAGAAGTAGGGTTAATGTTTCAGGTCAGGATTTTTTCCCTCTGGTGCTTGTACAAAATTTTCTGAATAATCAACATCTTCTTTGGCAGCCCCTTAAGAATGAGGATGACTTGATTTCACTCTGGTTTTATCGGCTCTGAGGTGACGGATAAGGTTAGTGAGGGTCTCTTTTGCAGATGAAGTGGAAGGTGCCTCATGGAATCAGCAGGAAGGTAAATTAAGAGGTGGTACACTCCTTCCACAATTTACATGGTGTTGTAGTGTGCTTCTGATGTTTGATTCAAGGTTCTCAATACTGTTCTGAATGGGCCTTCCCCATTTTGAGTACAGTAATCATGGGCAGGCTATTGGCAGGAATGTTTTATTGTTTCCAAGGTGGCTTTGAATGTTGTCTTGAATCTTTTCCTCTGACAAAACCTCTTCCTGTGACAAAGCTGTTCCAGAAATCTGATGTTAAGCATCCAACTGATATGACCTATCCAACCAAACCAACTCAGTCTAATCAGGACCTCAATGTTATCCTGGGAGAGGACAACAAAGTTGGTTCAGATATCCTTCTAGGGAATGGAGCATTTTACAGAGACAATATCTGTTGTATCTTTGAGTGGCCTTAAAATGCCTGCTGTTGGCACTCAGGTCTCAGAAGTATTGCAAGGAACATTGCTGCCCAGTAGGCCATGAGTTTTGTGTCATATCTGATGTGTTGTTCTTCAAATGAAAAAATTTTTGCACTGATGCATTGAAGGTGATTGTGAATTTCATCATCAATATTTGCTTTTATTGAAAGGTAGCTTCTGAAATAGAGGAAGTTTCTGGATGAACTTTTACTGTTCATTGATGTTCATCATGAGTGGGTTGGTAGAGGAACTCTGTCTTGTGGATCTGAGAGTAGAACTGTGTGTTCTTCTGGTTCAGTGGGTGATGATGTTTTGTAAATAGCTTAGGTGAATTTGATATGGTATTTTTATTATGATGCAAATACAAACCTAATTTTCTTGATCAGTGAATTTCATAAATTCCATTAAATGTTAATAATGTCTGTGTAAGACAAAACATTCTAAATTGAAGCTGTATCAGAGTATATCAGAAAACGGTTATCTTAATAGCAGAAATGAACACTTAAATTTTTCAGGTTTTTTTCCCCCTCATGATTTCTCTTGGAACTTGACCTTTGAGCAAAAGCATACTGCAGCTTGACTACTGAAATTCAGGTGATCTCGGTCCTGGAGTATTTGATTCTGGAATCTGAATATCTACTTTTTAACTTTCAAATAGAAGTAAATCGGTGATGTGCAACCATTATATTTGTGGACCATTCCTGGGTTTAGAAATTCATTTTACTATGGAAATTGGGATTGCCTTTTAGTGGAATGTGTAAAGAACAAATCTGTTCTCTTTATTCTATTGAACTTCCCTGAGGTTTACTAAACTGTTAATTGCCAGTAATCCATAAGTAATCAGTTCTTCAGTGGAAGTTACAGATAATGGTGGGTGGCAGAATTAAGTAAGAACATAACGTTTAAGTAACTATTACTGACAAACCAACAGGGCACATTTGGGAACATCAAAGCGGAGGAAAATTGAAAGAGAGAAAAACAATATAAAACTAGAAAGGACAAGGGAAGCAAAATTAATGACAATGCAGAACAAAATTACATTTCAACTATGACCCTTTCTGCCATATATCATAATATGTTATTGTACTGGTAAATTATCAAAGCAATTATGGGCTGTAAACTTAGTACTGTTATTTCATTGAATATTTGTTTTCAACCCAAATAAATCTGATTTATTATATATTTTGATGCTGTTGGCAGACATCATATGGGTCTTTTTAACTATATAGAATACCATTTATCATTATTAACCTAACAGCAATAAGTTTTTTTTTACAAATTCTAAAATAATGATAATTTTTAAAAGCTTATTCCTTCTGTGAATACATTGTAACTGAACATTCAGATTAACGATAGATGCTATGGTTATCCTGTTTTATGTTGTTTTTTTTTTGTCCAGAGTAGGAACTACAATTAGTTTAGATTTACGGCCATCAATTGAAAACCATGTTAATTGCACTCATGTTTGTTGATTTGATAAAATAACACTCAAAAAAGTAACATAAAGTTACATTAACATATCTATTACTAATAAAACATGCAGTCTGACCATAAACCATCTGTGTTACACCCTCTCTTGAAATAAATCTTTACTGCACAATACCAATATATTTCTAACAGGAAGAGCTTTTCATTGACATGATCTGTGCATCTTTGTATAATAGAAATGGCAATTTACAGTAAAAAGGGCTTCAGGTGAATTTGATGTGGTATATTTATTCTGATGAAAACCCCAAATCAAATATCTTGATCTGTAGGTTTTCATACATTATATGAAATGCTAATGATACCTGTGTCAAATAAAATAGACTATATTAAAATCGAATTGAAAAGCTTAGCTTTGAAAAAAGTAGAAAATAGTCAGCTGGAAGCAGAGATGACTACTTCAAATTTTGGATATTGTAAGATCTTTTCCTCACAATTTTTTCATAACTTCTAACCACGAACCTATACACTGCAAAGCTAAATTTTGAAGTTTAATGCTTCCTTGTATACATATATTATATTGACAGTATTCAAAAGAATGCAATGGTTTATGTGCTTCTCGTTCTTACCTTTGAGATGTGCAAGTGGTAGATTGTAGATGTTAAACTTAGCCTAGAAATGTATTATTCAATATTTAAAGTACGGTATCCTTCAGGTGTCAATGAAACTAAGGTATCTGACATCATGTTTAATGTGATGCTGATAGTTCAAGCAGAGGGTTAAAGGTTAAGTCCTAGGGAAGCTCCACTCATCCTGTATGTGTCAGCATCTCTGTTTACTTGCAGCGTCCTGAGGCAGACAGTGACAGCATTTGCTTTGACAGGCTTGGCATAGGATTCTCATTTTAATCAGGTGGCAACAGAACCAATTTCACCTGGGAAGTGCAAGCATGCAATCTGCAATTGCTGCATTTATTTAAATATTCAATGATGCTTTTCTCAAGTTTGAATAAAGCACCACTATATACAGTATATCTGAAATATTTGTGCCAAACAGTAGAACAACCACTTAGGAACCCAATGGTGTTAAAAATATAAAGATCCATGTTCAATATATCCTTCATTCCACAATTTCCTCATAGGTGATACTGCATTGCAGAAAGATTTGCATTTTGCCAGCTTTGATAATAAAAGTGAGTATACTTTCTTGCCCCAAAGAAACTGAGGATTTGAAACTAGCAATGTTATCTATTGGCTCAAATGGCAGAGCTGTAGCCTCACTGTGAATGAAGCACAGGTCTCACACAGCTCCCAAAACATCACAGAAGCACCAAGTGTGCATAGAAAATGTAACAGAATCAAGAGAGAACTGTGGTTTTGGTAAATGGCAAACAAACTTCTTGTTTAATCAATAGATTTTCTGTGATTGGAATAATAATAACTTTGTCATGGTCAAACAAGCTATGAATCAATGTATGTATTTTCACATATTTAGAATCATGGAGTCGTAGAGAACCATGGCACAGAGGCAAGTCCTTTAGCCCATCTAGTCTCTGCCTGCCTGCCTGGTCCCATTGACCTGCACCTGGACCATAGCACTCCATACCACCTTCATCCATTTCTGCTGGCATTTCCCTCTGAGGGCACCATCCTCCTTCATGTTTCCCTTAAATATTTCTCCTTTCATCCTTGACCCATGACCTCTAGTTGTAATTTCTAGGTAACACTTTCTTAGATTTTATCTTAGGTGTACGTTTGCCATGTGCATTAATTCAATTACTCTCTCTTGAAAGAGAAACCAAAAACCTGCCATTGTGTTTCATTATAGCTAGTGATGCAAGGGAATCTGTAAATGACCGAGTCATTTTCATTGATAGTTTCCCTTAGTATTGGAACCATTGACTAAATGCAGGCGCCTAGCAGAAAGGAAGACAGACGGACAAAGTTTTTCTGGCTGTTGTATATAAAAATGCTGGTATTTACCCTTCTGAATGCTGTTCTCTTCAATATTCCCAAATGAATGCAGGAGACTCAGATTTGTTGACTGAATTTTACAGCTGATTTACTGGTTGTCTTTGTTGTTGGACAGTCTAACTATGGAGCAAGACCTTATTAAAAATGCCTCAGCTTTTTATCCTGGGAATATGCTCCTGGACCTTGCATAGGAAAGTACCATTCACTTCAATGAAGATTTTATGATTATGAGAAGCTAAAAATAAAATAAGAAAAATTATGGATTTTTAAGTCATTTGTGTTTGAGGTAATGTTTTAATTAGTTATGTATTTCAGATAAAAATACTTAAAAAATTAAATTGCTTGTTACATTTTAATTGTTTATAAAACCTTGACATTTCATTATGAGAAGTCCCAATGCATGCTTGCTCCTTCAGACTAATATTCCTCTGAGAGATCGACCAGGTTCAATGTTGTTCATACTAATGATAGGATCTGGGAGCAGATGGAGAAGATGGAAATTCAGATCTACAATCAATCAATATAAAACTTTCTGAATGTACTATTGATGGGCAGGCAACTCAAAATTTTTGCTACAAAAAGTTTTGTGTCAACACAGCTACTGTTTACTTAAGGTACGCCTGTAAAATACTTTTGATGGTTAGAGGGACAAAGATTCTGTGGTCGCAAGAGAGACAGCAGGATGGTGTGTTGCCTCCCGGGTGCCAGGGTCCAGGATGTATCGGATTGGCTGCAGGATATTCTCAAGGGGGAGAGTGAACAGCCAGAGGTTGTGGTGTATATTGGCACCAATGACACAGGCAGAAAAGGGGAAGATGTTCTACGCAGTGAGTATATAGAGTTAGGAAAGAGGCTGAAGAGAAGAACCTCCAAGGTAATAATCTCTGGATTACTGCTGGTGCCATGGGCTAGTGAAAGTAGGAATGGGGTAATAGCAAAGGTGAATAAGTAGCTGAGGAGATGGTGCAGGGGGCTGGGTTTCAAGTTCTTGGATCATTGGAACATTTACTGGGGAAGTGTTGACCTGTAAAAGAGGGACGAGTTGCACCTGAACTGGAAGGGAACCAATATCCCGGTTGAGAAGTTTGTAAATGCTACTCGGGCAAGTTTAAACTAGTTTTGCAGCGGCTGGGACTGGAGCATCAAGTCAATAGCAGAAGGATCGGACTGAAAGGTAGATGTCAGGGAAAGTATTGAAAGGCAAAACCAAATAGCAGGTATAATGGGTCGAATAGTTTGAAGTGTGTGTATTTTAATGCTAGGAGTATTATGGGTAAAGGTGATGAACTTAGTGCATGGATCAGTATATGGAATTACAATGTTGTGGCCATTACTGAAACTTGTTTGAGAGAGGGGCAGGAATGGGTGATTAACATACCAGGTTTTTGATGTTTTAGAAATGATAGAGAAAGAGTTAAGGGAGGGGAGTTGCACTACTATTCAAGGACAATATCACAACTGTACTCAGGGGAGACAAAATGGGCAGGTCTGGTACTGAGTTCATTTGGGTAGAACTCGGGAATAGGAAGGGTGCAATCACATTGAAAGGATTGTACTACAGACCCCCAGTAGCCATTGAATAACAGATATGTAATCTGACCAAGGTAATGTGTAAAAATCATAGGGTTGTTGTCACAGGGGATCTTCTTAGTGCAAGAGGTTTAGTTGGGGCAGAATTTGCTAAGTGTATCCAGGAGGGTTTCTTAAATCAATATGTGGACAGGCCAGTGAGAGATGGGGCCGTGCTGGACCTCATGTCGGATAATGAGCCTGGCCAGGTGATTGACCTTTCAGTGCATGAGAGTGAACAGTGACCACGACCCCTTAACTTTCAGGATAGCTGTAGATAAAGATAGATATAGTTATTGTAGAAGAATTTTAAATTGGCGGAGGGCAAATTATGAGGGCATTAGGCAGGAACTAAGAAGTGTTAAATGCAAACACCTTTTTTCTGGCAAGTCCACATCAGACACTTGGAGGGTGTTCACAGAGTACAGGAAAGGTATTTTCCTGTTAGAAGAAAGGACAGAGATGGAAAGATAAGACACACTTGGATGTCCAGAGAGGTGATGAATTTAGTCAAGAAGAAAGAGGTAAAGTATGTAAAGCTTCAGAGTTAGGATCAAGCGAAGTACATGAGGAGTATAAAGTCAGGAAAGAACTAAAGAAGAGAATTAGGAAAGCCAAGAGAGCAATGACAAGTCCTTGGCAAGCAGGATTAAGGTGAATCCTAAGGCATTCTATACATACATCAAGAGCAAGAGGATAACTAGGGAGAGGATGGGACCATCCAAGGATAAAGAGGGGAACATTTGCTTGGATGTGGAGAATGTGAGTGAGGTACCTAATGAGCGCTCTGCTTCAGTATTTACCAAGGAAAATGATATGGAGGACCAGGAGATTAGTGCTGAGTGTATAAATATGTTAGGTTGTTTAGAGGTCAATGAGGAGGAAGTGTTGGGTCCCCTAATGAGTATTAAGATGGATAAGTCCTCAGGGCCTGATGGGATTTACCCCAGATTATTGAAGGAGGGAAGAGACGAGATTCACAATCATGAGAAAAATCTGCAGATGCTGGAAATCCAAGCAACACATATAAATTGAAGGAACTCAGAATCTATGGAAAAGAGTAAACAGTCGACGTTTTGTGCCAAGACTCTTTATGCAATGTTCCCTCTAAGGTGTGTGCATGTGCACACACTTATCTTTTGCTACTAGCACACAAAGGAATTTAAACTGCATACAACAGGTTGTCACCCTCTACCTCATTGGAATGTTAAGTATATTTCACGATCGTACACAATCACATTTCCTTTTCTGGTTTCTAATGCAGACAGTGTTGACAACATGGAGTTTGCGAGGATTTGTCTGCAGATTTTAGAACTGGTTTACTTATACTGTTTTTATTGAAAAAAATTATTGATTTACTATGTTGAATTCCAAAGAAGCAAAAGGCAAGAAGCGCAAAAGAACTGCTAGTTCATTTAAAATGGAATTGCTTAATGAAACAGTAGATGATAACTGCTGCACCAAAAGCTCATGAGATCAGGAACATGCAGCTATGCAAAATATTAATGTACAATACAGAAACTGGTGTAAATTGCATGGACTGTTGTGATGCAAAAGTTGCTGGACAATTTGTAAGTAAGAGGAAGTGAAGTGATATTTGGAAACTTGATTTTTTAAAGCATCATTTAGCAAGCAAATCACATATGGACAGTGTGCAAAAGCTCTGGCAAGAAAATCCTTCATTACCTGCTATAAGCCTTCTACCAACACACACAAAATGCTGGTGGAACACAACAGGCCAGGCAGCATCTATAGGAAGAAGTACAGTCGACGTTTCAGGCCGAGACCCTTCATCACTGATAAGAATTTTATCAGCCTGAAACGTTGGCTGTTTACTCCTTTCCATAGATGCTTCCTGTTCTGCTGAGTTCCTCCAGCGTTTTGTATGTGTTGCAAGAGACGAGATTGCTGGGGCCTTGACTAGTATCTTCGTGTTCTCTCTAGGTACAGGTGAAGTTCTGGAGGACTGATGAGTGGCTAATGTTGTACCTCTATTGAAGAAGAGAAAATCCAGGGAACCATACACCAGTGAGTGTAAGGTCAGTTGTAGTGAAATTGCCGGAGAAGATATATGAGCATTTGGAAACCCATCACCTAATTAGGGAGAGTCAGCATGGCTTTATGCGGGGCAGTCTGAGTCTTACTAATTTGATTGAGATTTTTGAAAATGCGTCGATAGAGATTGATGGGGGTAGGGCAGTGAATGTTGTCCACATGAATTTTAGTAAGGCATTTGACAAGATCCCTCACGGGAGGTTAATCCAGAAGATTAAATTGCATGGTGTCCACAGTATTTGGATTCAGAACTGTCTTGTGCAGAGGACCATGGTTGAAGGGACTTACTTGAGCTGCAGGTCTGTAATTAGAGGTGTTCTGCAGGGATCTGAGCTGGGACCTCTGCTATTTGTGATGTATATAAATGACCTGGATGAAAATGTAGAAGGCTGGGTTTGTAAATTTGCAGATGATCCCAAGATTGGTGGAGTTGTAAATAATTTAGAAGATTGGCAAATAATACAGCATGATATAAATCAGTTGCAGATATAGGCAGAGAAATGGCAGATGGAGTTTAACCCAGATGGAGTGTTGTACCTTGGTAGGGCAATTGCAAGGATGCAGTACACTGTGAAGGGCAAGATCCTTAACAGCATTGCTGAGCAGAGAGATCTTGGGATTCAAGTTCATAGCTCATTGAGATTGGCTACACATGTCGATCGGTTGGTTAAGAAGGCTTATGGTATGCTTGCTTTTATTAGTCAAGGTAGTGAGTTCAAACGTCAAGCGGTTTGTTGCAAATTTTTAAAACTCTGGTTAGGCCACATCTGGAGTATTGCCTACAGTTCTGGTCACCCCAATATAGAAAGGATGATGAGGCTTTGGAGAGGGTTCAGAAGATGTTTACCAGGGTTCTGCCTGGTTTAGAGGGCATGTGCTATCATGAGAAGTTCGATAAACTTGGGTTGTTTTCTCTGGAGTGGCAGAGACTGAGGGGAGATCTGTTAGAGGTTTATAAGACTATGAGAGGCATAGATAGAGTAGACAGGAGGTATTTGTTTCTCAGCGTTGAAATGTCTAATGCCACTGGGCATGCATTGAAGGTGAAAGGGATTAGGTTCAAAGGGGGAGTAAATTGGATTCCTGGAATGTACTGCCTGGTATGGTGGTAAGAGAAATACATTTGAGGCCTTTGAGAGATGTTTAGATTGGCACATGGAAGTAAGGAAGATGGAGGGATATGGACATTGAGTAGGTAGGAGGGATTAGTGTGGGTCTATTTGATTTGCTTTTTAACTGGTTTGGAGCAACATTGTGGGCCAAATCGACTGTTCCTGTGGGTACCGTGTTCCATGTACCTCGTCTGCCCAAGGCGGGAGCACATTTACAATGGAATACATAACTGAAACTTTGCTGATCACACTTTCCAAGAGTTATTACTCTAATGGAATTCATCTGCACAATGAACGTGTACTTACTGACAGATAGATTAATCTGCAGGTTGCCCAGATATTTAGCACAATGCATAAATTGCTTTTTATTTTTAATATTCGAATACTGGTATCCTATTTACATAGCAAGATGGCACATTGAGTGCACAATTCTGTCCTGGAGAAAGGATCTATGTTGAAATTGTGAAGTAGAAAGTACAACCTTACCCACAAAGATATTGTGCAGGCTTTACATCTGCTCACTTGCCACTTCTGTTTTTGTCATTTGCCTCAACTGCGGAGAGTCCTGAACCATTATTCCCTTGCAATTTCACCTGTCTGTTTCCAAATCCTTTAATTACTATCCTTGTCAATGAACCTAATCATTAGCTTCAGGAAGTAACAAGAATTTTAAGCTTTCTTGCTGTTGCCATAGCCATTCAAGTGATGAATTGGGTATGCCATACACTGTAAGATTTTAGCATTTAGCACAAAGGTATTTATTTCACAAGCAGAGCACTTGCATCATTTAGATTCAGGCCTCCAGGCATATGCTGCACATATGCACAAAGACCATGGGGCATGCAATACTCCTTTACACCAATGTGCTTCCTTTGTGATTTCCATCTCGGCAAGGCAGAATAGTGCCAAGGAAAGTCCTTTGTGTAAATTTCCTCACGCTAAGCTTATTCCACCTTGCGCTGCCAACTAGTGCTGATTTCTGAAGTCGAGTCCTGATAATGAATGTATGAAATAACACAAGCAAACTGTAGGTGAACAATTCTTTCACACATTAACAGGGACATGTGTGAAGAAGTGATGAGGATCTGGGAATGAAGCACGGCCTGTAACATTTGTTTTGTGAAGACAAGAACTCCAGTCCTAAAAAGCAGTTTTTGGATGTTCCTTTAAGGACCACTTATGCCACCATAATCAGGGAGAATTAACTGCATAAATAAGATCCTATTAAATTTAACTGGGATCAAAACTGAGCTGGAGGGTATGTCCTACGAACTCAGAGATTTCTATGACTGCATGAGCTTTCAGAGTTCTGCTGAAGGGTTTTGGCCTGAAGCATTGACTGTATTCTTTTCCATAGATGCTGCCTGGCCTGCTGAGTTCCTCCAGCATTTTGTGTGTGTTGCTCAGATTTCCAGCGTCTGCAGATTTTCCCTTGTTTGAGTTTTCACCAGGTGTTCTGATTTACTTCCACATCCGAAGGATGTGCAGGCAGGTTAAGTGGCTACTGTTAATTATGCTTTAGGGTAGATGAGTGAGAAAAGGATCAAAGGGGAGCTTGTGAGAGAATAACGCAGGGTACAGTAAAATATGAAGGGGGCAATAAACTGAAGGGATGAGTTAACATCTCTATAAACGCTGAGGTTGGACAATTATGAAGCAATTGAAGTTTGAATGATTCAGTCAGATTGGTTGAATATATGTTAGAGGAAATAGTGATCATATTGCAAAAATCTTTATCTGAGTTCTCTGCAGGTATTATGTGCAGCTCGGACATTCAAGAATTGGAACATTGTAGACGTTACAGCCTTCATTCTCAAGAATGAGATCAAACGTTGGAGGTCCATGTTCTGAGAAAAAAATCAGGATGGCACTCTTGAGCCTGGAAAGCAGATGGACAAGAGCTGATCTTTCAGCAATTACAGGATATGTAAGGACATTGAACAGTTAAACCAAAATATTATTTTATGGCAAATTATGGAAATAAGATGAAGAAATAGATCTATGCTCTTGCATAATTTAAAATAACATTTCCTTGAATAAAAATAACATGTAATGTTTATCTGATAGTGAATACATTTACTGTAGACAATGTTCAAAAGTTAATAATTTCCCTTACTAACTAAAACATTGTTGATATCACTTTATAAAATATTTCTGTGCCTCTTATTCTTCAGGCATCATTAGATGGTTAAGTTTTATGAAAAGCAAAACAAATGTGATTGACAGTCATGAAAAGCAAAATATTTCGATATGTTATAAAATCTACCGGCTCCATAACATACAAAAATTAATTTTGTCTTCAAGAAGATTTAATTTTAGTCCCATTCTCAAAATAGTAGAAATTGTTTGCAGGTAGTTGTACAGGTGCATTTTGGAAGTTTTGTTTCTGCTGTCAGTGTAAGCTAACACTGCAGGTGGTGACTGAGAATTTCTTCTTTTCCAATATTTGATGGGTTCCTGTCTTTTTTCACGTCTCTGAGATACATCTGTGCAGTATTTTATCTTTCTTGCAAATAATTTCTATCAGCAGAACTAGACAGCTGTTAAATTGTACGGGTGCATGTGATCCATGTGTATAGTTTTCATTACCCTCCACCTTTCAGGGTAGTGTAAACTGGCTGTAACTGAGTACTCAGACATCACTGGATGATCAGAATGTGGGGCTTGTATTTTAGATTTCCAATTGCAAGGACACTAGTGTCACTGGAATTAATATCAGGACTGATGAAGGGACTCGGCCAGTTTTTCTCCATAAACGCTACCTGACCTTCTGAGTTTCTCCAGCAATTTGTGTGTGTTGCTCCAGATTTCCTACATCTGCAGTCTCCCTTATATCTATCATTTTGTATTTATTTCAAAATAAAAGTCAAAGTCAAGTTTCTTGTTTTCTGCACAGGTACATGTATGAACAGGAGCAAAGGAAAACGTACTTGCAACAACATCACAGGCACAAGATTCACAGGATAAAACATAAATTTATATAAGATCATACACAATTAGAACAGGGGAAAAAAACACAAAGTCCATTGAGGAGCAGAATGGTAATGGTCAGTTTACTGAAGGAGTGAGCAGGTTGCTTCAAGAACTGAATAGCTGAAGAGAAGTAGATGTTCTTGAACCTGGTAGTGTGGGACTTCAGGCTTCTGTAACTTCTGCCCAGTGGTAGCTGTGGGAAAATGACATGACCAAGATGACATGGGTCTTTGTTGATGGATGTTCACTCCTTGAGGCAACACCCCGTAGACATTTCTGATGATGGGAGGGATGCGCCCATGATGTATATCCAACTTCCAATGAAGGTCGTATTTTCCTTTTGAGTTGGATCACTGTATGGTCTGTAGCCAAATCTGAAGTCAGTTGGCTGAAAGAAGATAAAGTTTTAATTTACAGTATATAGTTTTAATAACCTTCACTGTTGAAGTGTACTTACTGTTGTAAAATAGGCAACAGCCATTCAAAAGACTGCACATTCTACAAACAATAACAAGATAAATTACCAGATAATTATTTCCAATTCAGAGGGAAAACCCCCCACAATTCTCATTATTCTTTGAATAATTCCTAAGGATCTTTTACCTCCCTCTGGAGAATATTCTGGACTTGAATTCAAGGCATCTTTTGAAAAATGGCACCTCTTTTGATGCACGTACCACACAGTGAAACTCAGTTGTCTGGAATGAACACAAGTGTATAACTGAGAGATCAGATGACATCCATTTCTGACCTCCCCCCATGTCAGGCAGCGATGAAACTGAATCTGATATCAGTGATGAGTCTAGGGTAGAGTGAGAGTTCACATGTGCTGGTATCTGACCACCTGTGTGTACTGACTTCTGTTCTGTAATGTACAAGTGGGGTAGCCAGAAACGCACTGATCCTTACACTGCACCTAGTGCACTCTTTGGAACTATTAGCAAGCTATTAGTTAACCTGGACCATTACGGAACCAGCATTTTCAACCTTTCATTCTGCAGATGATAACCTCAACATTTCACTACAAACTGTCATCCAATGTGCTTTTATGCATGTGAACACACACACACACACACACACACACACACACACACACACACACACACACACACACACACACACACACACACACACACACACACACACACACACACACACACTTACACTTAACTGTGGCATATGCATGATCTTTTAATCCAAAACTCTGAGATATTTCATGAATTTTTTTACTTGAAATTTTGTTTGCAATGATACTGCTCATTGAATATTTCACATGCCAAGTTGTTGTGAATCTTTTCTAAAATGTCATGTGTACTCATATCAATGCATTTTAACTGCATAATTAGAAAATTATTCAAAAAAAGAACTTTTGGTTTCCTCAGACACTACCAAAACCAAGCTATGTTGCTTTTTCATCATTAATTTATGTGCTTGTAAATGCTCAATAAATTGATGCTGTATTATGGATTCTAATTACTTGTCCAAGTTAATGTTAGATGAACAAGTCTTTGATGTCCAGGTTCAATTTGTAAATTTATGGAGAATCAAAAACTGCAACCAGTTCCTTACCATTTGCCTCACCATTGCCCTTAGTGTGTTAGGGTGCATCCTATCAGTATCAACTAACTTACTGCTGTTTAGCCTTTGGTAGAATAAGACATTTTACATCCACACATTTTCCCCCAATAAATTCAATGGGAATGAAGATCAAATTCTACATAAAGCACGATGCTGGTAAGCTTTTTGTCATAGTCCAGTCCGTGAAATCCACATTCCAGTTCACGGTCTGGTTCATGTTCCTTATTCCAGTTTTTCCGGGTTTCCCCTGTTTCTGTTGAGGCAGCTGATTCTTGTTTGGGCTGGCCTCATAAATAGCTTCAGGATTCAGCCTCTGGCTGCTGGATTGTTTCTGTCCAAACCCCTGTCTGTATCCTTCCCTTCACCTTCCTGCCTGCAGCCTTGCCTTGCCTTGCCTCGCCTCACCTTGCTTTGCCTCATCTCGCCTCTGCCTGGAGCCTTGCCTTGCCTTGCCTCACCTTGCCTGTGTCTGGAGCCTCGCCCTGTTTGGAATTGTCTGTCTGTGTCCACGCCTTCGCTAGGTAGGTCTGGCCATTTTGCTGCTACCTAGCATTGGAAAATGACTCTGTGTCCACGCCTTCACTGGGTAGGTCCAGCCGTTTTGCCGCTACCTAGCGCTGGGAACTGTCTCGTCATGTTCAGTGTTCTGTGTGATGAGTCCCGGCCCTACGTCCTGTGCCCAAGGAGGAGTCCCGGCTCGTTGTTCTATGTTCATGTCTCTCCCTCGACCAAGGCTCTGGGTTCTTGTCATGTCCATGTGCCTTGCTCAGCACAGGAGTACCTTGCCCAGCCCGGTGCTGGGACTCCCTCGTACTGTGCTGAGGTTCCCTTGTCCCGTCCAGGAGTCTCTCGTTCAGTCCTGTGCCTCTCCTCGTCCCGTAGCCTCATCTTGTCCTGGCCTGATTCTGGAGTCCGACCCCGAGTTAAAACCCAGGTTCTGGGACCTTGTCCAGTCTCTGGCTCGGAGTCCAAGCCTAGGCTTCTAGTTCCCAGTTCCATGTCCTGGTTCCGCTGTCCTTGTCAAGTCCTAGCCCAGGCCCGGAATCCTTGTCTCGTCCGGGGCCTGTGTCATGTCCAACGTTCTTTCTTCCTCATTTTCCTTGCTTCCTTCTCACGCCTAGTCCTGTTCCTGGTACTTCAGTGGCTGTGTCTTGCATTTGGTTCCACTCCCATCGCCCACCTTATGATACTTTTGCCCAATTTATGTTCCTATTTAAGAGTGGTTTCAATCTCATTCAATTTGAATTTTATTTATTTCTCCTGTCAACTAATATTTTTCTGCATTCTCTTCCTTTGTACCATTAGTCATAATTCCACCTTATTTATGAACTAAAAGAAAATGAAATATTTACTTAAAAATCAACACCTTCAACTCCCATAACAATTCTGTCCATCATTGTTTGTCTCCTATTTATGCTTCAGTTTGGTGTTAATTTCCATTTATCAATTTATTGCAATGTATTTTTAACTTCTAGGAACAGATATTCTCTGTACATTTCTGTTTTGAGAGATTTTACTCTACTGATCATTTTGTTTTTACCAATTTTTTGATTCCAAGCTATACTGAACTGTGTCTTCTCCCTGATGTTTTACTCTTCATTGCTTAGCTATTATTTACATGTCACGAATTGTGAATACAAGGTTCTGTAGGCCTTTCTAGGTGTTTATAGATGTATGAGCTGAACTGGTTGCTGTTGTCTAACAGCATCAGGGTAATTTCTTTTGTCCTCTCTTTAGACAGTGAGAATCCTGTTATAAAGGCATTTTTCAAAATTTTCTGCATGTGCGCTGCATCATTTTCCTATCATTTAAATATGACATGATTTTGCATTTTATATGTACGTTGTGTGATTGGCAGCTGAGGCTTCTTCAATAAGAAAGCAGTCAAAAATCAGCAGTCATGTCTTTTAATGCACTAACCTTCTTAATTTGGTGGAGATACACTCATTTGTGGGTTCATTTTCTACACGTCAGCAGGACAACATGGTTCCTTTTGAAATATTTATTATCTGTCGATTTTTTAGTGGGAGAATTACATTAATGTGGACTAAAATGCAATGGGATTGGACAGTTCTTGATATTCCCTAAATTCCTAAGGCAGTGCCTTCCAGACCCACGACCACCACCATCTAGAAGGACGAGAACAGCAGACACCTAGGAACACCACCACTTGGAAATCCCCCTCCAAGTCACTCACCATCCTGACTTGGAAACATATCACCATTCCTGCATTGTCACTGGGTCAATGTCATGGAATTCCCTCCCTAACAGCACTGTGGGTGTACCTACACCTCAGGGACTGCAGCAGTTCAAGAAGGCAGCTCATCACTACCTTCTGAACGGCAACTAGGGATGGGCAGTAAGTGCTGGCTTAACTGGTGACACCCACGTCCTGTAAGTGAATTAAAAAAATTATCATCAGTGAGTCCAGCATTCCACGGGTTCGCTAAGGAAAAAATGTTCCGTTTTCTACTTCACTATATTTGGACTGCAGAAGACCACTTGGGAGAAATAGCAACTCGGGTCCACTTGTGAAACCTGTTTTATACTTCCATTGGTTTATCCCCATAGGTTAAAGGTGCCAAAGAATTTATCTGCAGAATCCAGAGGTCAAAATGCACCATGCCAGTGTGGGTGTCATGTGACTAATCTGCATTAAAAAATTTAAAAATGCCCATAATAATAAAATTGACTGTAAATAAGTATTTCAATTAGATCGATTGTCAATTGCATTCTGTAATTTCTTTAATGCCTACATTTGCACAACAAGGAAAATTTGCTTCCGGAATTCTTCAGCAGTAAAAATTCATACTAGCACCACTACTGGGAAATTAATGATCAACTGACATCTATTTAAATGTAAAACCATTATAAGTAACCTATTAATTTTTATCCTTTAAAACAGTATGTCCGATGTTGGTTTAAGTGTGGTAACTATAGTTTCATATTTTGTCAATGAAAGGGATAATTAAGCATTGGGCATTGCTTTTGTTCTTTCTCATTGAGGTTTTAACCCACAGTAATTTCAGATGAAAACCCTGTGCCTTTGTGCACATTATTTAATCCTTGTATGTATGCAGGCTCACACGTCCCTGCAAACAATTAAATCACCCTGACCCACTCTGGGACAGCAGGCCTGCAAGTGTTATGTGAGCAGTTCTCCTCCCCTGCTAAGTATTATTGACAAATCCATCAAAGCCAGTGATGCATTGGCTTCCACCTACCCCAGCAGGACACTAGGGCAACTGTGACATGCTGTCACCGTGGTAACTATTGCTGAAGTGAACAGCCTGTTGGGAAGATGACCTCTGTTGGCAACATGCCTGGAGGTGTTTTATTCGTGTGGCAACCATGTCACCAGGGTCCAAAGGAGAGGCCTGGTGCCCTGCAATTGATCTCTTCAGCTTAAAAGTTATTGATCGCTCCAATTTGCAAGAATTTATTATATTGATACTGAACTGATTAACATTTCATGCCAGAACTGTTCAATGTGTGCTTGTAACAGCTTTTAATGATTAATTGACTTTTATGATTCCATCTCAGTGCTGTCAGCTGTGAACTGTGGGCAGATTCATTCCCAAACTGCCTGTCCTGTGACACGTGGAAAATGATTGAAGACCTGGGAACCTATTGCTCTTACTGTCTATATTTTTTTATGAAAGATAAACAGTAACAATAAATCGATGTTTGACTCAGAGTTTAGTCTGGAACAATACTTTAAATTTATATCATAGCAGTATTTAGTAAATAGTTACCCTGTTCTGAAACAGAGTTTAAATAAGTTTAGTCAGTGATCCATTCACAAGATAGTATATGTGAACTTTAAAATGCAAGTGTAAAGTAATTTATTTTAAAAAGGTATATAATTCAAAAAATTTGCAATCAGTATAAAAAAGGTAAGTCTGAGCTATAAAGTCACAAAATTCTCAAATTCACTGATACTTTCTACAGAATGATACACGATGATTGCTTGAATTAGAAGCCATTCTTCCTCATGTGCTGGCATTCCTTGTAAATTAAGTCTAGCACCATTAACCAGTAGAACACTCCTAGACGAAGACTACTTCCATGATAAGGAAGACAAATAGGGCAGAAAAATGGTTCAAAAGAAAATGTGGGCTGCTTTGAGACTCCATAAACCAATTTAAATTACTTCTTTCTCTATGAGATTGCCTTTAAAACTACCAGCAATTTGTTGATCTGAGCTAATATATCCTTAAGTGGCTTATTGCCAAATTTTGTTGCTATCACTCCTCTAAGTACCCTTGGTATTTTACTACACAAGAAGCGATAAATAAATGTGAATTGAGTTATGGTTCAAATATGTCCTGTGTCCAAAATGCTGCACCCTTAATGCCAACTTGCCAGATTTCAAACCTTGGACAATATATACATAAAAGATTTTGAAAAATTATCCATCTTTGTACCAAACAAATAGTTAATTACATTTCCTTTTTGCAGTGCTACCCAAAGTGGCATCTGCTGGTCTTTGTGGGATTAAATGCAGGAAAGTAAAGGGTGTAGAGGTGGGTGGTTCAGATCTGGCAGGGTACAGGGTTGGGTCAAACTTAATTTGGGTCAATTCAGAATGAAGAAACTAGTCTGGTTCACAACTGTAAACAAAACATTGACACTGATAATTAGACCAACACAAAACAGGGAGCAGGTGCCAAGACGTGCATTTGAAGGAAGCAACGGTCCTGCTCTATTGATCAGTCTACCTTCCAGAAAAATGCATTTCCCGGTGAACAGGTGTATGACCTTGCTTTCCATTGGGTGATTTCTGAAAAGGGAACTGAAACTACAACTATTAAAAGGTGGACAATCTTACTGGCAAGTTCATTGATGTAGGAAATGCAAAGAATGAAGAGAGGCAGCAGTATCCCAGCCTCTGTTTTAAAATTGCATTTTAAAGGAAATATTTTTAAGAACCAAGACCATGGGAGTGAATTTCCATGTTAATTGGTTAGCTTGCCTCCTGCAGAATTTGCAGTATATGTGGATTTCATGACACTTCTACTGAAATTAAAGCAAGTGAGTGGAAGAGTCCCTGCAGAAATTTTTCTTTTACATGTACACACAAAACCCATCTCCTTGGACCTGCATTTATCGATTACCTATTTTGTGAAATTTCACAAGAAACCTGCCTTTGGCATCTCCACATGAAAGACACTAAGATCTGTGCAATAAAATACTTCCAGAAACCTGGATGAAACATCTGCCAGAAAAACTAGTTTTGCAGTTCACTCTTGCTTTAAGCAAGTGAACTGTCATGATTAACTCCTTTGTCATTTTCTAGAGACACCCACCAGAAAGAGAGAACACAAACTTTCCCACACGTTAGCTTTCTCAGAGTCCAGGAGATTATAGTTGAAACCATGTTTTTAATCCTAGTAGAAATGGAGAAGATAATGCTGGCACTAATGTGCAGGGAAATTGTAGAGTAATCCAGGGAACATCAAATTTATTCTGTAGCATTTCTTGCATCTACATCTCACAAGATGCTGCGAGATAGCTTTTGTGAAATTAAGCCTGCGTGTTGTACTGTGGGCTCATGAGGCTAATAAGAAATACACATACAACATCAAAGTGCATATACAGATGCTGAGGTTTTATAAGGCACTGGTGAAGCCTCACCTTGAGTATTGTGAACAGCTATGGGCCCCTCATCTTAGAAAAAATGTGCTGACATTGCAGAGGGTCCAGAGGAAGTTTACAAGGATGATTCTAGGAATGAAAGGTTTATCATACAAGGAATGTTTGATGGCTTTGGGTCTATACTCACTTGAATTCAGAAAGATGAGGGGGATCTCATTGAATGTTCAAAGACCTCGACAAAGTAGACATGGAAAGGACGATTCCCATGGTAGGAGAGTCTAGGACAAGAGGGCATAGCCTCAGGATAGAGGGGTGCCCTTTGAAAACAGAGATGCAGAGAAATTTCTTTAGCCAAAGGGTGGTGACTTTGTGGAATTTGTTGCCACGTGCAGCCGTGGAGGCCAGGTCATTGGATGTACTTAAGGCAGAGTTCTTGATTGGACATGGCATCAAAGGTTATGGGGAGAAGGCCGGGGACTGGAGTTGAGGAGGAGATAGAAAAAAAGAGTCAGCCATGATTGAATGGTGGAGCAGACTCGATGGGCTAGATGGCCTAATTCTGCTCCTATGTCTTATGGTCTTATAATATTTAATATAAATAAAATACTTTTAATTAATATTTTATTGATGCTTTGCTGCATGCTTGAATGCTTGGTGAGGGGTGCTAATGCTTTTTTGCTGGTTGGGGGGTGGGTTGTTGCCTTGCTGCTGTTTGTGTGTGGGAGGGGGAGTTGGGGGGCTTTGGGCTTCTAACATTTTAACTGTCATTCATTCTTTGAGGGCACTCCTCTGTTTTTGTGGATGTTTGCGAAGAAAAAGAATTTCTGGACGTAAATTGTATACATTTCTCTGACAATAAATGTACCAATTGAAACCTATTAATAATTTTGTGCATGAAACTATTACCCTCAATTTTGGGTTCGTCATGCTAGATCTTTTCTTGTTTCATGATCGGCATACCATTAAGCGGCGTATGTTCACTCTGATGCTGATGAATCCACTCTTTCAATATACAATTGAGATTTTCTTTTTTTTGCTTTATGCAGTGCTTTTCTATTTTTCATTAACTTCTCTTTAATACATATGTGAGGTCTCTTCTTATGCGCAGAGACCTGTGCATCACCTGGGAACCTTCCCCACACCTTGTGCAATTTTCCATTTGTTAAGTCATGTCAGCACTCAAAAAGAAAACTTGGGATTTTGGATAAGGGGTACTCAACCTGCACAAGGACTTTCATCTGAGTAACTGTATGATCTGTCCATCATTAACCCCCTCCCCACCCCCAACCACCACCACCCAGGACATGTCCTTTTCTCATTATCACCATATAGAAGGAGGTTAGAAACTTGAAGACACACATTCAATGATCCAGGAACAGTTTCTTCCCCTTTGCCATCTGATTTCTAATGGACAATGAACTTATGAATACTACATCACTACTTTTTATTTCTTTTTTTTTGCACTACTTATTTAAAATACTTACTGTAATTTAGTATGTTTCTATATTATCATGTATTGCATTGTACTGCTGCTGCAAAGTTAGCAAATTTCACAACATATGCCAATGATTTTCAACCTGATTCTGATTCTGACTATATCCTTGGCTGATGGGGCAACAATTGTGTTGCTGTGAAGTACTGATGGTCAATGTGATGAATTCCTAACTTGCAAACTTAATTATTTAAAGAGCTGCACTTATTTTAGCCCTCATTCTATCCCTATCTCATCAAATGGATTGAACTGCAGACCAAATCTGTTGTGATGGAAATGTAAAACTTTAGTCTACAATCAAGGAACATTGAGGAATATCAGTGAGGTTCACATTTTAAATTGCACACGTGTTGTCAGAACATCTCACGCTCGAAGGCGACAAAGTAGTATGTAATCTTCTTGATGGCAGTAATAAAGTGGAGCACAGCATAAATGAAGGAAGGATGTCAGAGCCCCATTACAAGTGCCAGACTATTTGCATTTCATGTGAGTGTTGCTTAAAAAGGGGAAATAAAGAACATTTCTTTTCTCTCTGCTATCAGACAGCCATTAAGCTCAACACACGGGGCATGATGCTTCTGTGATGGAAGCAATGTGTTTTATTTTCCTGGTGAAACTCATTTTCATGGTTAAGGCTCTTTTTTGCATGCCTTGTTTCAAGTCTTTATATTAGGATCAGATGCAGCACCAGAGCAAAGGTGAAAGGTGAGCAGGACCCTGCAGCTATGCCAATGTTGAGGACCCTAGGTCATCCTTGATTGGAAAGGTCTTGATGTTATTTGTTATCTCTTTTCCTTCAGGTTTTTCCAGAAATACTGTGTACTTCTAGCTTATGAAGAAACCTCTCAAGGTGCCCTGTGACTCCAGTAGAAGAAAACATTTATGATCCTCAATGGTAACCATGATTTATTAATTATAATTTTATTTATTACCTATTTATAGAGACATTAAAATTCTCCTTTATGATTTTTCCTGATGTATACATTTGCTTTTCACTTTCTTTTCTCATTCACATGCTCACTTCTTGTATCCTGCTTGATTCCCAACTGAATGATCCAACTACATAATTGTATTCCATTCTGTTTCATTTTAATGTCCATTTCTTTGATTGTGATTCTTTGGATGCTTTTGTTCCTACGCTGTGACATTTTTTTTTCCTTTCTGGGAGGCTAGAATTAAAGGTACAGGCAGAATTCTCAACAAGAGAACTGTATTCTTCCTTACTTTTGTAAGAGTTTCATTTTAGTGTATATTATTATATTGTGAAATAACTTAACTGACAGATATAATTTTCTATAAGTAAAGTGCAAGATTACTAAGCTTTAGGTAAAAGAAGACACCAGAACAGAAACTTGTTTTCAGGACACCTGAGTCAGGTGTTGGGGAATGTATCGAAAGTAATGCGAACACTGCTGTGAGAGAGACTAACTAAATTCAGCTTACTGAGAGACTTTGGGAGCTGACCTGATGAAGTAAGACAACAGAGACAGTGATTTGAATTAGCATTAAGGAAGTGGCAGGAACTGTTCACGGGGAAGAAGATTTTAAAGATAGACTAATATGGATGTTGATGCATCATTGCCGTCTGTTTATGGAAATTATAATGGTGACATTCCCTTCTGATTTGGGAAATGTTTGCAGCTGAGATTGAAGAAGTGAATACTCTGAAGAGAAAATCACACAGGAAAATGTTACATTGGGAAGTACTCGAGTGCTTTAGAGCATCAGGTTGAAGGGAGCAAGGAGAGCCTTTTCTAGCACTGGCAACCTACTGGAATGGATAGAGGAGTGATAGACGTTTCCCAAGAGGAGTCTTAATCTCGAAGTTGATTTCAGTAGGAGAAAGCTGGGATAGAAATCTTTACTTAGTAAGATGGGAGTGTGATGAATACTCATTTCTTGGCATATAGGCCTCTTTCCCTTTCTTGAATTTGGCTAATCTTGCTTTCTAAACACAGCATCTGCCACGTGTAACTAATGTAAGTAAACTTCCAACTAGCAGTTGTTTGACTTCTTGAAATGTAAGTAGAAAACTCTAATCACCTTGAGATTAAAACAAATGTTTTCTAAAAACCAGCTTTGTGGATGATAGACGTTCTGTCTGATAGAAGTAATGTTTAGCAGCACACCACCCCTGAATTATTACTGCTCAAGATGCAGTATAAGGCAATGGGTTGTTTCAAACAGACAAGCTGACTCTTAAGTTGCTTGGTCCAAGGAAACTTGCAGAGCAGATGGATAATATTATTTAGCATATCAACAACTATGATGTGTTTATAGTTGAAATGTTTTATGTACTCAAGTAAGTTTGCTTCATAGCGTTACAGCATTAATGGTAGGTAGCTGAAGAACCATGCCTCCAAAGTTATCTTAGACCATTTGTGTTGAAAGGACATCTGAGGAACTATCATATGTGTGTGAAGTCACCCAAGTGGTAGAAAAAGGGTATAAATATGGAGAGCAGTTCAAGTTTATTAGGAGTGTTTGAAGAACATCTAGAAGAGTGATAGGAAGACAGGATGAATAGAATCAATTCCTCTAGCTTTGCTTTCTGCGATGGATGTCTTGCTCGTTCATATCATGATATGCCTTTTCAGTGTATAGGAATTGTACCTGTGTTTTGGAAATCCTTTGAGTTTAAGAAATGCTTTGTGTTTTAGAAATGTTTTGTAACTGGGAAATAAATGCTTAAAGTAGAAATCCTCTGTCTGTTTTAAATATGTTTTAAGAATGTTTGGATTCAAATGTGTATAGCTATAAATAAATGAACTGTATTTTAAACTATATTATTAGCTGGCAGTATCTTCTCTTGGGTAAGGTTGAGAGACCCAGGGCTCATATAATGGATACTGGCAACTAAAACTCACCGTGGAGAATAAACAGGGAAGTAAACTAGTCTTTGAAGACTGGGTAGTTACAGTAGTAACTCCCTTTAAAGTTCAAAGTAAATTTTATTATCAAAGTACATTATGTCACCATGTATAACCCTGAGATTCTGAGATTCATTTCCTTGTGGGGATACTCAACAAATCTATAGAATAGTAACTATAACAGGATCAACAAAAGATCAACCAGAGTGCAGAAGACAACAAACTGTGCAAAGGCAAATATAAACAAATAGCAAAAAATAATGAGGACATGGGATGAGGAGTCCTTGAAAGTGATTTTATTGGTTGTGGGAACATTTCAATAATGGGGCAAGTAAAGTTTGAGTGAAGTTATCTCCTTTTGTTCAAGAGCCTGATGGTTGAGGTATAGTAACTGTTCTTGAAGCTAGTGGTGTGAGCTCTGAGGCTCTTGTACCCTCTTCCTCAGGGGTCACCAACCTTTTATGCACCGCGGACTGGTTTAATATTGACAATATTCTCGCGGACCAGCCGAGCTGGGGGGGCAGTGTGGGTGTTAATATCGACCGGAATATAGGTGATAAGTCACTTATAAATGGCTAATACACTCAATTTCATTTCTAAAAGGACTTATCTAACAAATTTAATATTAAACACACAGCACATATTTTCTTCGCATGAACATAGTGATAAGTCAATTATAACGCACTTGTAAGTCAATAGCATCATAACATTTTAAGTAACATTTGGATATTAAACACACAGCGCATATTTTCCTCGTATGAACATATAAAATCATTGCATCACACCAGTGAGAGGACAAGGTAAGGGCAGGAGGTCCAGTTGTAGTCCGGAGAGAGCGACTGACCGAGCAAGGAGTGCGACAGGGTGTGTCCCCGCCCTCCTTGTAGGTAGGTAGGATCTATCGGCCAACAAAAGTTTGGCTCGAGGGATGACTTTCAGTAAATCACAGCGAGGTAGCTGCTCTGCTGCTTACGAAACCCTGAGCCCGAATTAGGTCATCTGTGAATATTTTAGCACCGGGTTCCCCTTGAACATTCAGTGTGCTAAACAGTGTGCCAATCTGTCCATGCTCCAGGCCAGTAGCATCGGCCCTTCTCGCCCGCTGTGCGAGGCAGCCGGTTACCCGAGGCCAACCAGTGATCCCTGGCGTGAGGGTATCACTGCGTTTAGGCGACTGATGACCTAGTGTGGGTAATGACTTTGCATACGTTCAAGTTCAACAGTGGGCGTGACAGGGAATGGGGAAAGGTGCAGCTGACTTATATCGTTTCATATCGCCAAATCATATTGTTTCCTCGCGGCCCGGTGGCGCATGCTTTGCAGCCCGGTGGTTGGGGACTGATGGCAGCAGTGAGAAGAGAGCATGACCTGGGTGGTGGGGATCTCTGATGATGGATGCTGCTTTCCTGTGGCAGTGTTTCATGTAGGTGTGCTCAATGACTGGGAGGGTTTTACCTGTGATATAGTTGGTTGAATCCAGTTTTGAATCCTACTTTTTGTAGGATTTTCTGTTCAAAGGCATTGGCGTGTCCATATCAGTCTGTGAAGCAGTCAGTCAACAAACTCTCCACTACACATGTCAAAGTTTTAGATGACATGCCGAATCTCCGCAAATTCCTAAGTAAGTAGAGGCGATGCCATGATATTTTTGCAATTGCTCTTATGTGCTGGGCCCAGGACATGTCCTCTGGAATATTAACACCTAAGTATTTAAAGTTGCTAACCTCAGCTCTGATCCTCTGATGAAGTCAGGCTCATGGACCTTTGGTTCCCCTCTCCTGAAGTCTATAATCAGTTGACATTGAGCGAGAGGTTGTTGTTTTGCCACCACTCAGCCAGATTTTCAATCCCCCTCCTATATGCTGATGCATTAACAACTTTGATTTGGCCCACGACGGTGATATCATCAGGAAACCTGAATATGGCATTGGAGCTGTGTTTAGTCACACAGTCAGAAGTGTAAAGCAAGCAGAGCAGGGGGCTAAGCACACAGCCTTGTGGTGCACCTGTGCTGATAGAGATCATGGAGGAGATGTTGTTGCTGATCCGAACTGACTGGGGTCTGCAAGTGAGGAAATCCAGGATCCAATTGCACAAGGAGGCATTGAGACCAAAGTCTAGGAGCTTATTGATCAGTTCAGTGAGAATCATCATAGCTATTTATATCTGATATAAATATATCTGATATGTTAAGATCATTGTTTGAGTTTAGAACCCTCATGGTCAGCAAACCCAATACCATCACATAACACCATAAGCAGGCAGTTGTGAATGGCAGGAAAGGAAAGTCAGCTTGACTAACCTTACAGATTTCTTTGCAAAGAAATAAAAGAAATAGTGAAAGAAATGTAATGTAGGAGAGAAAATGTTTAGATTATACAATGAGGCTGCATATGAACCGAACAACCTGCAGATTACAGTAATCTGAAACAAATGCAGAAAATGCACCAAGTCAAGCAACATCATTGTGGAGAGAAATGGAGTCAACATTTAAATCAACTTCCTTCTTTTGGGATGATGACATAAAGGTTCAAGGCAATTGCTGAAGGACATTCCTGTAGAATGAAAACTCATTTGTATCTTTGGTGAGCAATTACATTTTAAAGGTCAAAAAAGCTATCAAGAAGTACTGATATTCCTCAGTTTTCCTTTGAACTATTTTTACAGATTATTTAATTGTCATTTTTTCCAAATGGTTTATATCTGCTTTCTCTCATGCGGTTGTCTTAGGAGGATCCTGGAGTTTGAAGCCATTTAAATACCAGCACAGTACTGCAGTCGTGATGAGAAGGTGTATGCTGATCCACAGGAAGTTAGGAGCAGAAGCAGGTCACCAGCCCCCAAACCTGTTCTGCTATTCAATATGATCTTGATTGATTCAGATTCAGATTCAGTTTATTTTCATTTAGAAACCACAAATGCAATGCAGTTAAAAAATGAGACAACATTCCTCCAGAATGATATCACAAAAGCATATGGCAAAACGGACTACACTAGAAAATCCACATAACGTTTGGCAATCCCCAATCCAGAGTTCGGAGAGGCTGCTGCGTATTAATATCACGCTACCGTCTAGCGCGTTCCCCGGAAAGGAGCTCCAAATCCACTAAACAAAGAAGACCAAAAGCTAAAGCTACAAGACCTGCACAAAACCATATAGTTACAACATATAGTTACAACAGTGCAAACAATAGCATAATTGATTAAAAAAAAACAGGCTATGGGCACAGTAAAAATAGTCCAAAGATGGTAAAGGACTATAAGTTCAAAAGAAATCACCACACAGTTTCCACAAGTCCCCAGGGTCCCGACAAACTCGCCATCCCATGCCAGCAGCATAAGGGGATACCCCCGCTATGGACTTCCACGGCACCGCCTGACTCAGCTGCGCAGATGCAGCACACAATGGAAGCTCTGTCGAACCCAGCCTCACAGACGCAGCACACAGTGAAAGCGACCTGACTGCAGTGGACTCCGAGTCCGTCGAACCTCTGAGCTGACGACCATCCCCTCCGGCACAGCTTCTCCGAGCACCATCCTCTGCCGAGTGTATTAAGATGGCCCCGCCAACGCCCATCGGCAACGCGACCCCGAGGACTGGGGGCCTCTTCTTTCCAGCGGAGTCCTGGACCTCACAGCAGCAGCAGCAACGAAGAAGGTCTTCCTGGAGATTTCCCGATGTTCCTCTGTGCTCCCACGTCCGTTTTCAATCGATTATGATTGCGCACGGCACCCCACTTCACAAAATAACAGATAATCAGCTCCGAAGTGGCTGCTGCAAGCTGCGTTGTGCCGCCATCTTGGAAGATCTTACACTGGCTTCAGCTCCTCTTTTGTGTCCACTAAGGAACGAATCAAGAATGTTGAAATTATCGTCTGGGTCACTGGCCCTGCCTCATAGTGTCATAGAGCATTACAACACAGTAGCAGGTCCTTTGGCCAATCTAGGCCATGCCAAACTATTATTCTGCCTAGTCCCATTGATCTGCTCCTGAACGTTGCCCACCAAACCCTTCCCATCCATGTGGTTATCCAAACTTTTCTTAAATATTGAGATCAAACCCGCACCCACCACTTCCATTGGGATAATCTCACCACCCTCTGAATGAAGGTGATTTGACATGTTTTCTATCAAATCTGAGAAATATGCTGAAGAGGTTTGACATTCAACAATTCTCCACCATTGAAATCAATAGCAACAGTGCCTGCACCAGCTCTATCCTGGCACAACATTGCAAATAATTCCCCACTACTTACAATGGCAATATTCCCACTATAAGTAGGAGAGAATTGTTGCAACATTTTGGCTTTCAAGAAGAATTAATTAGCACAAAACATGTGGAGAAACCACAGAAAATGGCTGACCCCAGTTTAGGACCTGCACTTATCTGGAGATTGCCATTATTCACTTACGTGCAATGAAATGCAAGTAATTTGGTGGGTAAATGTCAACATTACCTTCAAATTCTGAGCCAATATACGTAAAGTGGTATCTAAAGTGTAAGGGTGCTCTCCATGTATGTGTCATAGACAGTTTGTCTCTGAAGCTCCTGGGAGGCAAGAGCATGGCTATATGGTATATGTGTTGGCCAGATTATATTTAATTTTAGCTAATGATTCCGTCCAGAACATACTTACTCTGCTGTTCAATGCACCTTCCACATCTGCACACAATAGCACATAAATATTGACAGCAAGAAAGGTGAAATTTGACTTCCCCCTTCTCCCACCCCCCCACTCCAATACTCAGTTCAGTGCTGAGTTCAGAGACGGACATGGGTTATATTTAGCCACAGCACCAGATCCCACTTCATAACTAACAAGAGAAATCTGCAGATGCTGGAAATTAAAACAACACCTACACAACGCTGGAGGAACTCAGCAGGCCAGGCAACCTCTATGGAAAAGAGTAAGTGGTCAATGTTTTGAGCTGAGACCCTTCATCAGGACTGGAAAAAAAGATGAGAAGTCAGAGCAAGAAGGTGAGGGGAGGGGAAGAAGAAGTACAAGGTGGTAGGTGAAAGGAGAAACCGGGAGAGAAGGAGGTAATGAACGAAAGAGCTGGGAAGTTGGTTGTTGAAAAGGATAAGGGCTGGAGAAGGAGGAATCTGATAGGAGATGGTAGAAGATTTTGGAAGAAAGGGAAGGAGGAAGAGCACCAGAGGGAGGTGATTGATAGATAAAGAGATAAGGTGAGAGAGGGAAATGGGAATAGGGGAATGGTGAAGTGGGGGCAATTACCAGAAGTTCGAGAAATTGATGTTCATGCCATCAGGTTGGAGGCTACACAAATGGAATATAAGGTGTTGCTTCCCCAAGCTGAGTGTGGCTTCATTGCGGCAGTAGAGGAGGCCATGGACTGACATGTCGGATGGGAGGTAGAATTGAAATCGCATCACAACTGATCATTTAGCCCTAAGCAGGCATGGCTGTGAATGTTATAAAATCAACCTACATTTGAAATGAACTTCCTTTTTGGCTAAATGGGTCAATTGGAATAATGCTAAAATAAAGTAGATTCTGATGGTCATTGCCAAGAGACCTTTCTGTAGATTAGAAGCATTTTGTTCTCTTTGGAAATAGACTAAACTTAAAAGGTCAGAAAACTATCAAAGTAACTAATATATCTTATCTTTGCTTTGCTATATTTTTGCAGGTTTTTTTGTTTTCTAACTCTACATTTCAACCAATTAGGAGCGATTGTCGCATATATATTGTACATGTAACTCTTCAAAATGTGATGCAAGTGTACTATACACTACAATCAACTTAAGACAATTATATTGATGTTAGTGCTTCACACAATACCAACATGACTACAAGATGTGATCTGGTTTAATGCCTGCTCAAGAACTGAAAGGGCTAAATATTGTTGCTGTTAGTGGTACTAGTGGAAAATGAGGTAACTTAACCAATAAGACCAGAAGACCTTGTAGCAGAATTAGGCCATTTGGCCCATTGAGTCTGCACTGCCATTCCATCATGGCTAATTTATTATCCCTCTCAATCCCATTCTCCTGCCTTCTCAACCATGCTACCCTTATCCATGAATCATCAGTCGAACATAATATATCCAGGCACAAATTCATGCTAAAATGAGAACAGAAAATGTCAGAAACACCTAATAACTCAGGCAACGTGTTTGGAAACAGAAACAGCATTATCACTCCAACTGCTTACTATCCCATTCACTAAACATTCGCTCCCTTCCACCACCACCATATAATGTCTGGTGTTTACTATCTACAGCATACACTGCCGCAACTCTTCAAGCTTCCAACAGCACTTCCACCTCACTGACTACCTAAAAGTAAATAGAGGTGACGTTGTCTATTATTTGGAGTCTTCTAACAGTATGAACAGAGAGTAAGGGAATTGTTTTGAGAAAAGCAAGCAAGAACTGAAGTAATTTAGTAATCTAGGAGAAATTATGGTCAGTTTTTAAGTACTATAAGAAATCTTGTTTTGGCTACATCACTCCAGAAATCAGTGCGAGAGTTCACAAGACTGGACAAGTGGTCCTAACAAATAGTTATATAATGATTTAGTCATGATCTCTGACTATTGATTTAAGGGCATTTGGAAAATTAAGCCAAATGATATTCATTGCTTAGACTATTTTTATGGGCTTTAATTACTTGCTATTTAATATAAATGGAACAGAAAGAATAAAGAAAATAGCTATTAAATGCCTTTAGGTTACATTACAGTGGTCTTCATGTTTTTTCTTTGTTTTATTTTTAAATTGAAGAAACTTTTTCAGAAATTGCACATGGCCATTGGAATCAAGTTCATTTTTACAATGACATGCTGTTAGCTTCATTTATATCACGGGTCATAAGTTTCTACAACAAAGCAAATATTTACATCATAGTTGGTAAAATAGCTTTTCTTATTTTGCTTTTGCAAACTTTCAAGTTTGAATAACAAACATTCCTACACCTGATTTGATGAATTTAGCTGCGAGAGTATTAGAGGTCATTATTGCAGGTATATCATGAAATGGACATTATTCCTCATAACAAAATCTTCAGGAAATACATTTTTCAAACTACTTACTGATACAATCTTGTTATTTATGCTATAATTACAATTGAAAGAACTTTTGTTGATGTCCATGCTCACTCCATCTTTCACACACCACCTTCCCGCCCACTTTAACAGTGACAGAGTTCCTCTTGTCTTTACCTACCACCTCATAAGCCTTCGTATCCAATATACCATTCTCCACAACTTCCACCATCTGAAAAGGGATCCTACTGCCAAACACATCTTTACCTCCCCCCTACTGTCAGCTTTCTGCAAAGGTTGCTCCCTCCATAACTCCCTTGTCTATTTGTCCCTTCTCACCAGTCCCCTGGCACTTACCTGTGCAGTGGCCAAAGTGCTGTACCTACCCATTCACCTCCTCCCTCACCTCCTTTCAGAGGCAACACTTCCCCTGAAACTCTATTGTATCTGGTGCTTGCAATGCAGCTTCCTCTGCATTGGTGAGACCCGTTGTTAATTGGGGGACCACTTCATTGAACACCCCTGCTCCATCCGCTGAAAGCGCAACTTCCCAGTGGCCAAATATTTTAATTCCGATTTCCATTCCCATTCCAACATGTTGGTCCATGGCTTCCTGTTGAGGCCACTCTCAGGGTAGAGGAGCAACACCTTATATTCTATCTGGGTGGCCTCCAACCTGATGGCATGAATATTGTCTTATCCTTCCCATAAAAAAATTCCCTCCCCCTCCCATCTTCTATTCCCCACTCTGGCCTCTTACTTCTTCTCATCTGCCTATCATCTCCCCCGGTGTCCCTCATCCTTCCCTTTCTCCTATGGTCCACTCTCCTCTCCTGTCAGATTCCTTCCTCTCCAGCTCTTTACCTTTCCCACCCACCTGGTTTTACCTATCACCTTTTAGCTATCCTTCTTTCCTTCCCCCACCTTTTTATTTTGGCATCTTCCCCCTTCCTTTCCAGTCCTGAAGAAGGGTCTTCGCCTGAAATGTTGCTTGCTTGTTCACTTCCATAGATGCTGCCTGACCTGCTGAGTTCCTCCAGCATTTTGTATGTGTTGCTTTGGACTTCCAGCATCTGCAGAATTTCTTGTGTTTGTGAAAAATAATTGTTTTGTTCAGATTTTTGAAGCAGCAGGTATAGCTCTTGACCTACTTCATTAACGTATAAAATGACAATTTCATCCAAATTTTTCAAACTCTACAGGTTATTTCCTAATTGAGGACACATTGAACTCAACAACCATAGTACCAGGTGTGTTTCTAACTAAAGTTATAATGATTTTGTACAGACATTTGCTGAGAATAAGAGTCTTTGCGGGGGTAAATTGAAATCTTTATTACTAAATTGCTGATCAATCTCCTTTCTTTACTCTGACTGCATCTTTTCTGGATTTGCACAGTTATAACAGTGAAGTGATAACAACAAACTTGGAAAGTTATGCTCACACAATCATCTTCTCTATATTTCACCTGATTATAGATTTCTTCTGTCATACAATACCTCGACTCCTTCTATTAATGATATGTTGGTCTGGTTTCAAATGTGCTTCTTATCCTCATTCCTCTAACTTATTATGGCCCTGTCATGTTTGCTTCTTGGCTTCAGAACCACAATATTATAGCAGCGCACCAGCTGCTAACTCTTAGATTTGTCCAGTGAATGCTGCAGATACCAACTATTAATGCTCCATGATTTTCTGAACACCAGCAGCTCTGATTTCTAATCCTACCTCCTAACTTTTGCAGGTGAGTCCATCAGTGAATTGACTATTGAGATTTGACATCAAAGGCAAGTCTAGTCTTGTTCTTGATATCCACATACACGCACTTTTTCACAGCAATAAATTTCTACTGATGAAGATTAGAACCAGAGGATATAATTTTTTTTCTCTCACATAGAGTGCTAATGCTAACGCTAATGGCTCCAGCTGCCATTTCAGCTGAGCTCGGACCAAAGACCTAATGTGAGTTTTTCGCAGATACTCAATAAATAGGAAAGAGAACATTAGATAAAGGGCATATTTGTACATAACTTTGAGGATCATGGTTCAATAATGTTAAAACTAGGTGAATCCGTCTTCATTTTATCTGTCCACAGATGTCATTGTGACCCTTTCTGCACCTCCTTTTCACCATTATTCTACAACAAGTTGTTGAATTCTAACTATGCATCACTGAAATTATTTCCCAAGACTAATCATAGCAGAACTTCAACTCAGAATTTGTACTGTCTATCTGGAGATCTCACCAGTCAGTCACTCACTAATTATGAACTTGCTTTTAAATTTCCAGAAACTCATTGCTGAATGTAGCCTTGTATTATAATAGCCAGGTTTCCCAATTACAACTGGGCTCCTTGCTGATTTCTAAATTTAATTAAATATTTACCAGACAGCCTATGGCTTCTTTTTCCTACTTTTGCAAGCATGACCTGGGGAGCGATTTCACTGATCCATCTGGACATTGACAACGGTCTATGACTTTTTGTGCTCATTGTGTTGAAGTAAAGTCTATGGCTGTGAGTTGTTAAACTTGAGTTCTGCAAACAAAATTAGGATCAAGTAGTAGTTGCTGACTGATTTGATGATGATATCTATAGATCTATTCATGGTAAACAATGAACTTAATCATTTCCTGTAATCAAATACAATGGAATTGATGCATCTTCACTAGACCAGAAACCAAAGGGGCAGTTTAACTTGCAATTAATTTAAGATCTTCAATTTCCGCATTCAAGTTGAAGCAAGAGATTGCTGAAGCCAAGATTCATGGCATTATTTGAAGAACCACTTATGTCACTATTATGAATACACCTTCCCTTTTTACATAATCAGATAGGATCTCTGTACCCTTTCATTAATTTTCTGATATTTTAACCGAAGTTTAACTTAAAAACCATTAAGATAACCATTAATTGTGACATGAAAGTCTCTGTGTGTTTCTCGTAATCTACGAATTCCATTATCCTGCTTTCAGTACTTGGAATCAAAGCAATGAAGAGCAGTGCAGTGCAGTATAATACATATCAACTATGTATTTCTATGTACATAGTTTTCATGTATTTCATGTATTTCTCATATTCAGGGATAGACGGACAAGAGGTGGCATGTATCCTGAACATCTAAGGTAAATGTCATTCCATTGTACATCAGCTTTTGCATGAAGCTGAATTTTAAATGAAAGCCTGCATTTTAATTCATCCATTGAACAGAGCTCTTTGCACAGACACTATCCCAAACAGAATGAGAAAGCAAATGTCCAGCTTGGTAATGTTGGAATGACTTTTGCATCACACACACATGTTCATATTGCTTTACAAAAAACAATTGTTAGCTTCTCTGCTGTCATGTAATAGCTTGAATGTAATGTACTGAACACTGAAGGACCATCAACAAACAAAACGAAGTATTACAATTGCCAGTCCACACTTCACAATTCTTTCTGGCTATTCATTTAATCTGTTTCATCATCTCTGTTTATTAGATACTTCAAGAAGACGAGAAGGAATGATCTGTAAGAGAGAAACTAACATAATGGTGAACCACATTATTTCCTTATCAATACTTAGTTTAGTGTTCAGAGCTGATAAAAAGGATTTATTTAAGAGCGATAAAGTATTTTCATCATGTATATTTAGTGTCACACCTAAATTGGGCACTGTAGGTGGGGTAGAGACCAAACAAGAGGCCAGGACTTATAAAGTCCTCTCCTTTTTAAAAAAAAAAGTGGCCAGCTTTCTCATATTGTTCATAAATCATGGATTGGGAGAGAAGACGATGTGTTGAGAATGACCTCCTCCATCCCTCCAAACTGCCAAGTTTTCATGTGCATCAGCTTCACCAGCAAAAATGATCAATCCACGAGATACAAGAGAATGTTGGAAGAGCTCAGTGGGGTCAGGCAGCATCTGTGGAAGGAGTGAAATGGACAGTCAATGTTTCGGGTCGAGATCTTCATCTGAATTCTTCCAGTATTTAAGTGTTGCTAGTGATGAATCTATGGTGGTTCTACCAAATCTGTTCCCAAAGCCAATAAGAGGAGATTTCTTAGCTATAAGAAGGGGGCTATGTCACAACTATGGATTTGGCCTCGCAGCAGATACAGCAATTGCGCCCGTGAATATGCTTGTGTCAGCTGATTATTATTTCATTGTGATAGTATTTAACTCCATTCATTCCGTCGTAGTTTTTGTCGAGACTTGGACATAGCTACGCTTCGTTGTCTGCATTCCGCCTTGCCTGAGTCAGCTGACTTTGAAGACTAGCGGTATTCGTTTTAGTCTTAGTTGTTCTTTTCAGCTGTAGTGTAGGCTTCGTTCACCATTTGACAGTTTGTGTTCTTTTCCCTTTAACACTGTTCGCATTAAAGTCTGTGAAGTATCGACCCGTTTCAGTGTCTCTCATTCTGCACGGGCCATGTCCGAACCTTGTGACAGGCTATCGTTGGTGGTCATGGAAAAGCAATGGTGTTCAGCTCAGGTGGTGTGTTAGGTGAGGTAAGTGAGGTTCACAAGCCTAGTGGGAGGATCTCTATGGATCAGAACCAGAATCAGCATCAGAACAAGAATCAGGATTATTAACACTGACATTTGTTGTGAAATTTGTTGTTTTACAGCAGCAGTATACTGCATGACATAAAAATTACCATAAGTTACAAAATAAATAATAATGTAAAAGGTGATCAATGAGTTACTGTTCATGGCTTCATGAATTGTTCAAAAATCTGATGGCAGAAGAGAAGAAACTGTTCGTAAAAAGTTGAATGCAGGTCTTCAGGCTCCTTCATCCTCCCCGATTGTAATAATACAAAGATGGCATGTTCCAGATAGTTGAGTCACCCCCTCTGGAAGATGTCCTCAATGAAGCTGGTTGAGTCTACAACCTTATGCAGCTTCTTTTGATTCTTTTCATTAGAGGCTCAGTACTATTTTATAAATGCAACTGATCCGAATGTTCTCTGTCAAACATCCACAGAGTCTTTGGTGACATACCAAATCTCCTCAAATTCCTAACAAAGTAGAGCCTCTGACACACCTTCCTCAAGATTGCATGATTAAAATACTGAAAGTTTCTTCCACGTGTGTGACCAAGATAGTAGGGGACATGCGTGAATGAGAATTATGCAAGTTTCAAAATCAGAATTCGAATCAGGTTTACTATCAGTTGCATATGTCATGAAATTTGCTGTTACACATCAGCAGTACACTGCAATATATAATAAACTAAATTACAGTAAGAAATATATATATATATTTTAAAGGTAAGTTAAATAAGTATTGCTAAAAGAGAAAAATAAAGTAGTGAAGTAGTGTTCATGGGCTCAATGTCCATTTGGTAATCTGATGGCAGAGGGGAAGAAGCTGTTCCTAAATCACTGAGTGTGTGCCTTCAGGCTCCTGTACCTCCTGCCTAAAGGTAGCAATGAAAAGAGGGCATATCTTGGGTGATAGGGATCCTTAATAATGGATGCTGCCTTTTTGAGGCATCACTTCTAGAAGATGTCATGGATGCTGGGAGGTTAGTGCCCATGATGGAGTTGGCTGAGTTTACAGCTTTCTGTAGCTTATGTCGATTCTGTGCAGTGGTTTCCCCTGCCCCTCCCATCCATGCAAGATGGCAATGTAGCCAGTTCAAATGCTCTCCACTGAATATCTGTAGAAATTTGTGAATGTCTTTGGTGACATGCCAAATCTCCTCAAACTCCTAATAAAATATAGCCACTGTTGTGCCTTATTTGTAACACCATTGATCACGTTGGGCCACGGATAGATCCTCAGAGATGCTGACACACAGGAACTTGAAAATGCTCACCCTTTCCACTTCTGATCCCTTGAGAGGCACTGCTGTGTTTTCCCTTGTCTTACCCTTTCTGAATTCCAGAATCAATTCTTTGATCTTACTGATGCTGAGTGCAAGGTTAATGCTGTGACACCATTCAACTAGCTGATATATCTCTCGCTCCTGTACACCTTCTCGTTGCCATCTGAAATTCTACCAACAATAGTTGTGTAGTGTGCAGATTGATAGATGACATTTGATTTGTGTCAAGCCACACAGTCGTGTGTTCAGAGAGAGCAGAGCAGTGGACTAAGCTCACATCCTTGAGGTGAGCCAGTATCAATTGTCAGTGAGGTAGAGATGTTAGTTTAGATCTGCACAGACTGTGGTCTCCTGGTAAGGAAGTCAAGGATCCAGTTGCAGAGGGAGGTATAGAGGCCCATGTTTTGGAGATTTTTCATCAGAATTGCAGGAATGATTGTGTTAGATATTGAGCTGCAGTCAATGAATGGCAGCCTGGCATAAATATTAGTATTGTTCAAGTGATCAAAGGCCACGTGAAGAGCCAGTGAGATCACATCTGCTGTAGTCCTATTGTGGTGATAGGCAAATTATAGTGGGTCCAAGACCTTGCTTATGCAGGAGTTGATACTAGCCATAACCAACATCTCAAAGCACTTCATCACTGTAGATGTGAGAGCCACTGGACGACAGTCATTAAGGCAAATCACCCTGCTCTTGGGCACTTTTGCTGCAACTCTGTAAATAGTTCTAACATGTATTTTTTTATTTATCCATTTACGAAGCACGCATTTTGCAGACAACAGCAGAATGTATTATCTATGCCTAATTTTCCTTGGCAAGCTTATAAGTAAGCCAATATCTTGAACAGATTCTTTTGTTACAGCTGCTAGTGTGTAAGGTGTTCTGGTATATACATCCAGTAATGGAAGATCAGCCATATATTTCCAAATTAGGATGGTGTGCATACGTCTGCATTCATGTTGATACGGGAGGTACTGTTGGATTGATCCAGTAAATTAGTGTATTTTGTGGATAGAACACACTCTAATCATGTTGAACCAAATGTTGGAGGAGGAGAAGATGGTGGATGGAGTACCAATAAAGCATAGTGTGTTTTTCCTGTTTTTCACTGGCTTTGTGACTAAATTTAGAGACATTTTCATCGAAGCATGTGGCAAGTATTCCATCAGACTGATGGCTAGTGATTTGTAAATGATGGAAAAGCATTGGAGGGACAGGAGATGAGTTACATGTTTGGGGTTTTCTGGCCACTTATCTGATTTTATGAAACTAACTGCTAATGTGTGGCTGCTAGAGGAAAATACTGAGATTGTGAAAAAAAGGGAAATAAAAATCTGGAAATATTCTGTAGCTTTTCATCAGAACTGATAAAGTAGGATATGAAACACATTTTATGCTGCAGCAGAAGAGGGAAAGTTGAGTGACCACAAGAGTTTGTATGTGATAGCATAGAAGACAGGACTGATGGAGTAGCAGTGAAGTTAATGGTGATATATATGTGAATGATGCAGCTACATTTTTGATTAAAGGTGATTTCAGATTGATAATGAAGTGGACTTCAGTGATGGTATTGGCATTGAATGTCAAAGATATGATTAGATGCTCCCCTGTTAGAAGTTGTCATTTTCTGCTGCTTTTGTGACTGAATAATGCTTGCCATCGATGAGCCCTTGTCTGAATGTCATCTGGAACTTGCTGCATACAGCATTATTATTGAATATTCCTACTTCTGACCTTATGATGGATGGAAATCCATTGATGAAGCAACTTTGTCTTGGACGCTACCCTGAAGAACTAATGCAGTGTTCAGAATCAGAACAATCAGAATCAGGTTTATTATCACTGATATTTGTCTTTTCTGTTGTTGTTTTGTGGCAGCATTGAAGTACGAGATGTAAAAAACTAAGTTACAAAATAAAAGAAATTGTGCAAAAATAAAAGAGAATAACACAGTAGCATGCATGGGTTCAAGGGCCATTCAGATATGTGATAGAGGTGGGAAAGAAGCTGTCCCTAAAATGTTGAGTGTGGGTCGTCAGGCTCCTGTACCTCCTTTTGGAGAGCAGGGCATGTCCCAGATGGTGAGGGATGGCACTTGTTTGTGGCACTGACTTCTGAAGACATCCTCGACAGTGAGGATGGTTGTGATGGAACTGGGTGAGTCTACAACCATATGCAGCCTCTTTTGATCCTGCACAACGGAGTGTCTCTACTGGGCAACAATGGAACCAGCCAGAATGCTCTCCACTGTACGTCTGTTGAAATTTGACCTGTGGCTGGGATAATTACCTCTCACTGTACACACTATCTTGTTTACTGCAAGTTATGATTCCAGCTCATGGAAGGCTTTCCTCTTAGTAGTAAATAGAACATTTAAAATTACTTAAAAAAACATTTTTCTTAGAAATCATTTTTTCCAGGAAGTATAATTTTATTCATTTTGCTGTACCATGGAAGAATAATCAGAATCAGAGGTACACAAAATTTCTATCACAAAATAGGTCACATTGCATATAATTAGATGTTAAATAGAGGTCACTTTGTATGAAAATTTATTGCCTTGTCGTTTATAATAACACCAATGCCTAGAAGCTGAAGTATGTTCTCTATTGGCACACTAAATTACAGTATGTAACAAACACTCAGTGACCACTATATAAGGTACAGGAGTGCAATTTGGTGTGGTCTTCTGCTGCTGTAGCCCATCCAAGGTTTGACATGGTGTGCATTCAGAGATGCTTTTCTGCACAACACTCTTGTACCGCTTGACTATTCAAGTTACTGTCGTCTTCCTGTCGGCTTGAATCAGCTGGCCATTCTCCTCTGATCTCTCTCATTAACAAGCCATATTCACCCAGAAGACTGCTGCTCACTGGATGACTTTTGTTTTTTTTATGGCATTCACTGTAAACTCTAGAGACTGTTGTGCACGAAAACCTCAGGATATCAGCAGTTTCTGAGACGCTGAAACCACCCTGTCTGGCACCATCAGTTATTTCACAGTCAAGGTAATTTAGATCACAATTCTTCCCCATTCTAACTCTTGGTCTGAATAGCAACTGAACCTCTTGACTATGTCCACATGCTTTAAAGCTTTGAGCTACCGCTACATGATTGGCTGATTAGATATTTGCATTAATGAGCAGGTGTACAGGTGTACCTAACTAAGTGGTCACTGAGGGTTTTGAGCTAACGTTCACTCCAATCTCCAAAAAAAAACTAATGACATCACAAGGAAAATCCACTTAAGGCAGCATCATGACATTTTGCCCACTACTTGAATGGGACCTGTGAAGATCTCATTGCTCATGAGATAGATAAAGGTCAAGGAATTGAGGGTTTTGGGAGGCCGGCACAGATGAGGAGTTGAAGTCAACTTATATCAACCATGATCATATTGAATGACCTATTGGTTCAAGTGGTGTACCCGTGCTACTTTCATGTGTTCTCATTTCATGAGATTTTCATACGAGCCATCAGTAAATAAAGTAGTGCTTAAAGTGTTCTTGGAAACAACAGTGGAGTGGCAGGGAAGGCTGCTGTGAAGGTGCAGTAAAACACCGGAGAAGATCAGCATGGTGTCTCTTTGCCCCGCCCCTGCCTCATCCATTGAATAAGCAAGCACAATCAGTTCCTGTGCTGTAGGTGGCCCATAGCAGCAGGATGATCAAGGAGCCTGTGATTGCTGGATGCAGCTCACAATAGGCTGTGATCATTGATGAGTTCCAGTGAATTATTTAACATTATTCTGACCATTGAAAAGTGAGGCAGAGATGCACGATGCTAGACATCCATGCTAAAGCACAGGCTCTTCACTTGCAGTCTCATTCCTGTACACTGCACAACTAGTTTGGAGAGTTACCAAAATAGTTGTAGATTTCTCTCAGAAGCCCAAATTTCTCACAGCAGTGGAGAAAACACATTCCTCACAACTTCTTACATCACCAGTTGTGCGTCTAGTACTGGGCAAGGGTCAAATGTTCAGATGAATCACGCAGGGAAGTGCAGAAGCCAGCTTCCCCATGGTCACTAATCAACATGCATACAATCCCTATCATGATCAGTTATATGCCAAATTGCTGGTGTGCAGGATGTTAATGTGTGATTTTCACACAAAAATGTGCACAGATGGGCCCAAATTCTTGGCACAATAGACCAAATTGACAAAGTGTCTAAATGACAACTGGGGAGTCAGAAGTCGCAAAGAACGTGGTTTTGTGGAAAACTTACAGATTTCGAAAAGAACAATATTGTTAAAAATATTATTAGCCTCTTTATATTCATCTGCATATGTGCTAAAAAATGTCCCTGGTTATAAACACTTGACTTATGGTTGTACAAATGAACTTTAATAATATCAAATTTTAGTAGTTGTTCTTTCTTATCTATCATATGTTTTTTCACTACAAAATACCTTTCATTACAAAACTGTGGATATGTTTACTATATTGAGTGTTTTTTGTGCGTTTTCCAATGTACATGATCAACTTATGGACATACATGTAAACAAAATCCATTTGTTACCCAGCTTGTTCTGGTTGTCGTAGAGCAGTTGAATATTTTAGTAGCATCATTTGCCTAAAACATCCAGTGAAATGCTGTATTACTTGATGACTCATAGAGTAAGAGAGCACAGAACCAGACCCTTCAACCCAAATTGCCCATGTTGACCAAAATGTGCGTTTATATTCTTTCCATCTTGTGCCAAGATGAGGCCATCCTCAGGGTGAAGGAGTAAGACCTTATATTCTGTCTGGGTGCCCCCCAGTCGAACAGCATGAATATTGATTTTTCCTTCTAGTCAACAAAGCTCCCCCCACCTTCCTCTATTCCCCACTCTGACCTTTCACTTCTTCCCACCTGCCTATTACTTCCCCCCCACCCCCACCCCCGGGTCCTCTCCTACTTCCTTTTCTCCTATTGTCCACTCTCTTCACGTATCAGGTTCTTTCTTCTCCAGCCCTTAACCTTTCCACCCACCTGACTTCACCTATCACCTTCCAGCTAACCTCTTTCCCCTCCCCCCACCTTTTTACTCTGGTCTCCTCCCCCTTCCTTTTCAGTCCTGAAGAAGGGTTTCTGCCCAAAATGCTTACTGGTTACTCTTTACCATGGATGCTGCCAGACCTGCTGAGTTGCTCTGGATTACCAGCATCTGCAGGCTTTCTCATGTTTGTCCTTCCCATTTGCTTGTGTTTAGCCCAAATCACTTTAAGATTTTTCTATCCATGTAGTTGTGCAAGTATATTTAAAATATTGTTATTGTGCCTGCTTTGACTTAAAAAAAGGAATATTCATTGATTGAGTTTCCAGAACACCAATTTTACTGGAACATGATTGGATCACAAGCTCCAATTTTAAATTATTTACTGTGTTGTATGATTGAAATAGGTGGCAAACTACCTAGACATCTAAAATTTAACCCTACAAGAAATTTTAATTTATGGGCCACATCAGATGTGGCATGAAAATCCAAAGTTACCTGGAAGTAGTAGCCACCTAACCAGCTGCAGTGGGAGTGAAGCACCAGCAGCCATCACTGTGGTCCTGACAAAATGATTCTTAGTGATTAGTTAAGTGGCTAGGTACGGCATCAGAAAAAGAGAAAGTAAGAGAAAGACAGAAGGATGAATAGTCAAGAATTCCTAGTCACTCAAAATAATGCAAAAAAATAATTTTCCGTTCTTGATTCCTTCTTACCTGAGCCTGCCTTGCCTTATTATTTATTTTATTGGCTTATCAGTGAAGCCACGATTAATACTCCAACCGGACTGAGTCTGATGATAATCATTTTAATCTGATCTGCATATTTGAAGGATAACCATCACCTTCTTGAGAGCCATCTAAAACAAGGTAAGACTGTGGTCAAAGGAGTATTTGTAGCATTAGCACAAAAAAGTCACATGGCCCATTTGACCATTTTAATAGCGCACTCACTCTGTTTCCGACAGCTAATAAAGTTTAGGATCTGTTCTTACAATTTCTGAGAAAAATGGAAATTTCATTAACAAAATTGTTGTGATTATCTCTCATCTATGTTCAGTTGCATGTAGCATACAGAAGTAAGTAATATGCTGATCCCACAAGATCCATAAAAATTATACCAAGGCTTAAAAGGTTAAGTCCCTATTTCCAGGAGCACAGGCTGTTGGGGAGTGATTAAATTGAGATCAGTGAAATTATAAAAGGATCACCAGGACAGGTAAAGCAAGTATTTTCTCTATTTAGAGTATTCAAAACAAGAAGGAACAATGTAAGCGATTTAAGTGTGAAATAGAAGAGCACCTTTGTATAGAATGTGTGATGGAAAGCTGCAATGCTTCCTTCCAATGTTGTACACCTTCAAATAAAATTGCAAGATGGAGACAGATAGATTTCTATCAGTTCAGGTAATGTGGGATTATGGAGCTAAAGTAGATAAATGGAGGTGGTGTACTGACCAGATTAAATGGTAGATCTGATTGGAGGGGCTGAACTCCTCCAAACAGCTCTGATTTGGTTGTAAATTCACATAGATTATACAGCCCCAAAAACGCTGAAATTAAGCTTTACAATATTTTAGTGTGATTATTTAACATTGAATCTTGCTGTTCTTACTATTTTATCAGAAAACCTTGTTTCACACCATAATGTAATTTGAGGGGCAAGATTTTGTTTATTAATAATGATGGTTGCAGACACTGGACATAGTTTCCCAGTAATTGTTTGCACATTATTTCAAGTAAACCTGTAACAATTATGTCACAATCATTAATCCTCTTGTGTGAATACCATCACACATCAATGACCTACAGCACACTCCCACTGCTGTCTGTAATGACAGCTGCTGCAACTCAGAAAAGGAATAGAAACGGGAAGCCCACCACCATCTAACCACCCCCAACCTTGCCACCCACCCACCTACCCACATACAAATATACACACACACATACGTGAAAATAAACCACATATATTAAAGAATGGACACAATAAGTATATATCAGTGCCAGATTTTACAGTTGTAATCAAATCTTGGGGTTCAAATGGTAATTATAAAATACTGAGCTTTGGTCTCAATGGTTTATGATATCATCTGAACCCCTCAATTAGATTACTGCTTTATAATCACTTCCAGGTATTCATTATTTTTGAAACAAAGTTTAGCTTTGGAACAGTTTGAAAAATGCCTGGAACCAGATTTGCTGAAGTATGTGACCTTGACTTCTGACCCAAATCTTTGACCAACCATGCCCAAACTTTAATGGGTTCAAGAGCTCTGTGTTGAGTGATTGGCCTGTAATTACAGGCTTTGACTCTAAAAGTTGTTTTGTAAATATGCAAGTACTCCATATAAACCCTCTGAGTACTGAATTACAAGTTAAAAGCACGAGTGTTTGCATTTCAACAACATTCTTTCAACTTTACATGTGAAATAGAATATTATGTAGAATATGTAGAACCATATCTTTTAATTTAACGTAAAGCACAGAATAAGCTGTTCACTTGTTCCATTTTTTTCTGGGTAGAAGTTCAACTAAGGTTCCAAGAAGCATTGCATGATATTATTGGAAATTCTCAGTTGGCATACCTTTAAATAAAAATATAGATTAATTTTTACTTTTATGTCTGACTGGTAAAATAAATGTTTTTAGATCTGTTGATATCATCCATGTGTTACATAAAATAGATACAGTAAAGTAAATAATTCTGTTGATCACCTTGAATCCTTGTACTAACTTTAACTAAGCCCAATAACTTATTTACTGATCTAAAAATACATTACCTGCAACGTAAATTTATTTGTACTAGAATTTCCATTAAATACCCTGATAACAATTGCTACATTCAAATGCGTATATAAAAAATATTTTGAGCATTTTGTTTTGTTTTGCATTTTAGAATTTCACTGCTAATGACCCCAAAAATTAATCTGGTTATGACCGGTAATTACCACTGTGCCCAAGTGATTTTTCAAGAGTACAAAATAATGGACCCACATGCAATTGCAACACTCCAAAGCAGAATGAAAAATTAGATTACATCTGTGGTAATAGAGATTATGGTTCAAAATACTGAATTAATTCATGTCCAGTAGTCAAGGTCCTTGTGTACTGACATAGAAGCGTTATGGCTAAATCGCTGGACCAATAGTCCAAAAATACTTTATTGCTGAATGGGATAAGCATAGAATAGGTGAAATGGTTCAAAACTGGTCAGCTTTGAGGTGTGAGCCAGTGATGGAACTAAATTGTATTCCCTCACAATCCATAACATTGTGGCATTTTGTCCTGCTGGGTTACCAATACTGCTTCTGATCAATGGTTCAGGAGCTCCAGGCATACCTAAATATCAGGTTCCAAAATAAAAATGCCTTAATAGCCTATTATATATATACTAAACAGCAGAGAAAGGTTGCCAGAGGCAGTGTTAAGTGATCCTACATTTGCCAAATATATAAGAACTTCTGCATTTTGATGTGAATAGTGGTGAGTGATAAAGCAAACACATACGAGTACAAAATCTGATATGTTAGCAGACAGGTTTATCCAATTGGAAGATCCATGGTTGCTTCCTTCTGATGGTCCCCTTGTCACAAAGGCTAGTCTTCAGCATCAACATCTGAAGTGGGGATAGAGAGGAGATGATGACTTTGTATTGTAAATTTAACTATAAACATTGTGCTTATAAGAACAGTTCAGAAGTTAGATATTTTTCACAGCCCAAATATGATTTGTGATACAGTAAGTGTACAATACCATGGAGACTAAGTAACTGGAATACGAGATTCATCAGGATGCAAATCCAGTAGATGGAGAACTTAAAGTCAAGTAATTAAATAAAATGAAAAATGCTGTTTTTTGTCATATGATACATGAGACTGGTAAAGGTAACCTTGCTGCTGGAATCATGTATCAACTGATATCAGTCACAAATGTCCCTTGGAAGAAAAATCACTTTCCTTACCATGTTTGATCTACTGTACATGCGACTTCAGCCCTACAATCAGTCTTCTTATTTCTGGATGGACAATATCTCTCTCTAAAACTATCAGAAGAATATTACTGCTCATGGTTATTTATAGGCAAAAGCAACAGAAGCTTCAAGCAGGTGGCAACTGAAATTAAACAAGGACCTTAGCGTTAGTGATCCAACATTTTTACATTAGATTCTCAAATCCAACATCTTCATTTCAAACTCCACATTCAAGCACATGGTAGATGTAAGATTTCATATACTTGTATAATCTGAAGTAAACTCAGAAATCATTTCAAATCTAAGTACTCTTTCAGTGATGTGGTAAGTGTGAATTACAGCCAGTCAATCACTCTGGTAGTGAAAAATATTCTCATTGTGATCTCGTTCTTTCAGCTTTTGCTTGAGGTTGGAGATATCGTTCTTCTTCTCTCTTAAGCCGACAATGGTTCTTCAGTGTGCTTGCTTAAGAAGATATACAAACAGTGGCCACTCTATTAGGTATTCTGGTACCTAAAAAAGCAGCCATTGAGTGTATGTTTGTGGTCTTCTGCTGCTGTAGCCCATCCACTTCAACATTCGAGGTGTTGTACATTCAGAGATGCTCATTTGCACACTAAAGGAGCTGTCTGAGTTACTGGCTCCTTCCTGTCAGCCTGAAGCAGTCTGGCCTTTCCTCTCTGACATCTCTCATTAACAAGGTGCATTCACCCACACGACACTCACCCACTCACTGGATATTATTTTAAAATTTCACACCATTCTCTGTAAAATCCAGAGACTGTTGTGCATGAAAATCCCAGGAGATCAGCAGTTTCTGAGATACTCAAACTACTCCGTCTGGCACCAACAATCATTCCATGATGAAAGTCATGTAGATTACATTTCTTCCCCATTCTGAACAGCTTGGTCTGAACAGCTGAACCTCTTGACTATGTCAGCATGCTGTTATGCTTTGAGTTGCTGCTACTTGATTGGCCAATTAGATATTTACTTAAATGAGCAGCTGTATAGGTTTACCTTATAAAGTGGTCACAGAGTATATAATTGGGTCAGCTTGGATTCCAGGTGCCTAAATTGCACCACACCATTTCCACCTAACTCCTCCAGTAACTTTCAGTTCAAAGTACTGTTAACATTAAAAAGATAGGAGCAAATCTAGCAATTGGTAACGCTTATTGATCTGATTTTGGAAATGCAGACATAATACCAGCCTGATGTAATATTGTTTTGCCTAAATGACAAAACTATCTCAGTTCAAAGAGCTCAATTTCAAATATGTTGACTAACAATATAGTGGGAGAGTTTTCTGTCGTGTTTTAGCACTTTCATGTAACCTTATCATATTTTTGATATATTTCATCGGAAGCTGGTATGATAACACCACTTCAGACCAGACTAAATGAAGTAAATCCAACCTTATGACTAGTGCAGATATAATTATTCATCCACCAAACAGGAATATAATGATTTATGCATCAGAAGGATGGATGTTTATTTGCTTTGTATTAGAGGGTGTGTGGAAGATTTTTAGGTTGCACAAAATTACATCATTCAGTCAACATGAAATATGATAGGCTTGCTTCAAATAAAATCTCTGCCTTTGAGAATCAAGGTGGCTTCTATTTCACATGTTCTTAAATAGTTCTATAATCATCAATGCAAAAAGGGTGCAACATATTGAAAGATAACATATTTGTAATAGTGGTAAGTATCTTCTAAAAATATCTTAAACACTTTTTTGTTGAAAGCAATTATACTTTTTAAAGTGATTTTGATAGATCTGCTGGCAACTGCTTTACTTATTTAGTATTTAAGTTAGGTAACACTGAGTCCTAACTTTTGTTTTGAGAAAGAATGATTGACTCATGATACGAAATGATTGATTGATGATCTGTCTTATGAGAAAAGGTTGAGCAAGTGAGTGTTTTTCCCTTTGGAGCGAAGAAGAATGAGAGGCGACTTCATAACTTCATAGAGATGTATGGGATGATAAAACACAGAGGTAGAGAGAACATCCAGAGACTTTTTTCCCAGGGTGGTAATGGTTAATATGAGAGGATATACTTTTAAGGTGATTGGAAGATAGAATAGGGGAGTATGTCAGAGGTAGGGTTTTTTACGTAGAGAATGGCAAGTGCATGGAACACACTGCCAGGATGGTGGTACATGTAGATCCCTTTAGGACAATTAGTTAGGCACATGGAGGAAAGCAAAATGTGAGGGCTACATGGGAGGGAGAGGTTAGTTTGATCTTGAAGTAGATTAAAAAGTCAATGCAACATTGTGGGCCGAAGGGTGGGTGCTGTGTTATTCTATGTTCTAGGAAATGCTGCATGATATATCAACATTCCTCCAGACTTTGTAAATTGGCAATACAACTTCATTATAATTTGCCATGTAAACTCTGGTACCATTTTCTGACCACTTTGATTCAACAAAGTAAATATTTCATATTTACCAGATGGAAAAAGCTTTCTTAAATAAATCTATTCAAATCTATATTACAAAGCAATTGCAGGGTACCTTAAAAACAATTGTGAATGCTATTATATAAAGATTACTATATCAAAAAGCAATACATTAATTTTCTTGAACACAAATATAATTCAATTAAAGCAGCAGCACCCTGTAGTTTCTATTTGCATTACTGGAAACTTAAACGATCCCAAGAGCAGCAGATAGTAAAATACAATTCTGTTCCAATTTGCCGTGCCCTAGAATGTTAACACAAAGGATTTCATCCATGATCTAAACCATGTTACTGTGCCGAACAGACGTCAGGCCACCGCCAGTTAAGAGAAATGATAATCAGAGGATCAATCACCTCACACATGCTATTTACAGAACTCCACAGAAAGAGGTAGGTAGCAGCCTGCTATCTCAGTCTTTGCCTATTGTTGAAATCATTGCTAATACTATAAGAAAATGAGTGGCAAAATGCTTGTCCAAAACAAGCAAAACAGCAAACCGTTTGTGATGCTATCTCATGGGCTCTAATACTGCTAGCTTAAAGTTTTGATGCATTGAGACTTGACTTGATATAGTATGTTAATTTTGGCATTAACGTTATTCAATTGGTCTATTTTCACCAAGGATCAGAAGGTTATGGTTCAAACTGCACTCTTATATTTAAATATGTGGACAAGATTGAAATCTCAGTTTCAAACAGAGAAAATATTCTATGGGAAAATAACATTGTGTAATATTTTACTTGAAGTTTTTTTAGATGGATCCCGGGGCAGCACTCAAAGAAGAGAGTTAGTCTGCTGCACTGTCCATATTTAGTTTGTTCAAAGTTCATGTTATCAAAGTACATTTATGTCACCATAGACTACCCTGAGATTCATTTCCTTGCAGACATTTACAGTAATTACTAAGAAGCAAAATAGAATCAATGAGTAACTACACCCAGAAAAGACAGGCAAACAACCAATGTGGAATGTTAATATGTGGAAGCATTCGTAACAACAGCTATACAGTCAAACAACTTCTCTTTGAGATTTACAAAGGGACCTTATTTAGATTCAGTGAATAACCAGAAAATAGATCGGATTGTCCCAAAATACACTACAGCAAGCAATTTATATCTGATCAAATATCATTTGTTATATTGGTGAAGGTATCAGTTACTTGGCTGGATTATAGTCTACTCAAGATATCTCTGTCTGTCAATTCTCTTAATCATTGATTATTGAAGGATTATTTATTCCCCTTGTTTCAGATTAATTTATCCACCTCGCTGTCTTTTCTTAAGATTTCAATTTACTGTTTTTCAATGTGAGTGTTTTATTTTAAGGAAATCAATTACTCAAATTAATATACTTGGTGAAATTGCAGGTGAAACTACAGTGTAAGGTATGGAAGAAAATATGTGCCATGAAAGTAAATGCATAGAGCAAACTCTCTTAATACAATCAGAACAGCTAATATGGAGCTTCTTGTGCTTGCCATTTATTTATATATCTATCTATATATATATAATGCACTGAACTTTGGTACAATTAAGTTGTAGACATCTACAAAACAATATATTGCAAAATGTATCAAATCTCTGTACACTACATTCAATGTTCGAAGTAAATTTATTTTCAAAGTACATATATGTCACTATACATATACAACCCTAAGATACATTTTTGCTGGTATTCACAGTAAATACAAAGAAACAGTAGAATCAATGAAAGATTGCACATAACCAGACAGACAGACAACCAATGTGCAAATGACAACTTTGCAAATACTAAAAAGGAAACATAATAGTAAATAAATAAGCAGTAAATATGAGAACAAGCGATAAAGTGTCCTTGAAAATGAGACCATCGGTTGTGGAAAGAGTTCATTGTTGGGGTGAGTGAAGTTATCCCTGTTGATTCAAGAGCCTCATGGATGAGGGGTAATAACTGTTCCTGAACCTGGTGGTGTGGGTCCTGAGGCTCTTGTACCTCCTTCCTGATGGCAGCAGTGAGAAGAGAGCATGGCCTTGATAGTGGGGGTCCCTAATGATAGATGCTGTTTTCCTGTGCCAACGCTTCACGTTGATGTGCTCAGTGGTGGGGAGGGCTTTAGATTGACTGGGCTATCTCCACCACTTTTTGTTAATATGATAAATATGAGCTCACTTGTTTTTACAATAAATCTTGTTTAAATAAAATATAGTTTTCTTTTAAATCATTTAGAAAAATGAACATCAACAAATTTGTTCTGATTTCTTTCTTTAGGTAGATTAACATGATTTTCTGCACTTTATCTGGTAAATTAATACATTTCCCTTAACAGCAGGACGAAATATGTCAAATTTTAGTAGCTTAACATATGTTTGTATTTATCCTGAACAAAATTCCTTTCTTAGGTTCTCATACCTCAAATGAAACAATATCCTTTTCTGCAAGCTGGATATCAAAAGGAACTAAACGAGGGCTGCAATTATACTGACCTGCAACTGGTAGCTGTAAAGCTGTACCTGTCTGTGATTTGCAGTCTGTCTGTTAGCAAGGTCTGCAATGCATGCCTGTATACAAATATTAGGTAGGCTTTCATTTCTTCTGGGGATTATCTTAATTTTGGAGGAAATAATGATAATCACAGTAAAGAATAGGGTTAATATCTGCAGGTCCAGAATGTATAGTAAGGATGAAATAAATCTTTGGAAGCTTATGTTAGATTTAATTAGAATAAAATATTGAGTTGGTAGGCTAAGGCTCATGGTTTCACCACAAAATTCTTAAAGATTTATTTGTGAATGCTCTGCTTTTCTGGGCCACGAGATATATCCTGGCAGGACCTACTGAAAGAAAATTAAGCAAAGCGTCTCTTGGGAGGAACAAACATATAATCTGAAATGAATTGACCACTAATGATGGTGGTCAGTCTGGACTGGCAAGCAGACCAAACCTCTGTAATCTGCTTAAGAATAATTAGGAAGAAATTTAAAATTGGGCTGAGTAGTCATTTGATGATTATGATGTTGGGGCTGTGCCCATGCACTTGACAGATATATTAAAACAGACCAAAAATAAGGGAAACCAGAGTAGTGCATACTAAAACAGAATATTTGTGATGCTCATTATAAAGATTTCATGGTATGGAAATAATATGAAATAAACTAAATTCAACATTCTGGATACTTCTGAAGTTTTGTTAATTTGCTCTTCTGAAACATTTATGTTTCTTTCTTGCAATATGAATAATTGAATAATATGATACTGAAAAGATTAAAACATTGATATCTTAGGTCATCCTTTAAGACACAAAATTATGCCCTAATTATCTGTAGCTAATTTGTAGCTATAAAGATTGTTGTGCTTATTTGTAAATGCTAATTGCAACCCTTAATTTTGAGTGTGCATTCCAAATATTTTCATGGGTTTAAATTGTGGCCTAAACAAACCTTGCACTTGATTTTGGTGTCATGTATTGCTTCTATTAACACTAGATGGCGGTAAAGACTTAAGCAATTAGTCTTAGAGGGTCATTTATTCCCTCTCTAGTAAATCGAATGTGAATTGAGTATGGTGGGAAAATATTAAATTTAAGAATCGATTTTTGTATGTGTCAGTAATATTTTAGGGGTTTCTTTCAAAACAGACCTGGCAGTTTATTATCATCTAATATCATAATGTCAGTATTTTAGTAGGCTAATAAAGATTATTTGACAATTAACATTTAAAATCATCTCAGTTTATTATATAAAATCCAAAATACAACTTATGTTGAGATAGCAAAGAAAAAAAACATGACGTTATCAATGCTCAATTAATCAGACAGCATCTGGGAAGGGAGAAATAGTCTTAACGTTTCATCTTGGTGACCTTTTTTCAGAACTGGAAAATGTTAAGTGACATAATAAATATTAAATGGAGGATAGGCACAATTGTGGGTTTGGGGAGAAGGAATAAAAGTAAAGGTCGGTGATAAAGTGTAAAAGCAAAGAGATTAAATGAGGAAAGGGAACCTGGTTAAAAAAAAGAAGGATCTTGAGAGGATGTAAATGAGAACAGTAGAATCATTAATTGACATTGTTGAACACGATGAATATGTGACCTGTCAAAAGACGAGGTGCAATGACTAGAGCTTACACTGAGCTCCACTAGAACAGCATAGAATGCTGAGTAAAGCGTGGCTAGAGTTCCACTGGGATAAAGTATTGCAGTAGCAGGTGGCCAAAGCTCGAGGTTGCTCTTGTGAATTGAACAAAGGTGATCTGTCGAACACTCGCCCTATCTGGATTCTCCTGTGTAGGAAATCACTAATTGCTAACATCCAATACATAATATATTGTGAGGAGTAAGTTGCTGCCTCACCTTAAAGATTGTGTTGAGGCTTTGGATGGTGGAAATGAATGGGGTAAGGGGGCGAGTGTTGTATTTGCGCAAAACTGATGTGGAGGTTATTGGGATGATGAAAGGGTGGGTTTAGGTACCATGCAGAAAATGGTCTGCGGAAACTAAAAGGAAAAGGGAGGATATGTTACGTTTGGTAGTCGTATCATGGTAGCGGGGTTAGAAATGGTGCAAGACCATTCGTTGAATGTGATGTCCGAGAGGGTGTGAGGTGACTCTGTTAGTTTAATATCGTTTACTACATATAAACCATTTCATATTTTGCATTTTAAAAAGTTCTGTTTTAAAAAATAAATCTACATTTTGAAAAAAAGTTACATTTCAAAGTATCATGTTAAAGCATTTGTAATTTCCAATTAACACCAACAGCCAAGAATAAAAACCAAGCGACTCGTAAAGTGATTATTTACAATTTACACTTAATTTATGATTAAATTGTATAGACGTTGAATGTTGGTCAAAATTCTATAATCTGTATTGTTTATCTTTCGAATTTGGATATTTACTCTTTAGTCTTATTTTTCTGGCTTGTCTTTTTTGTAAGCGGTTATTCTAAACACGACAAGGCTTCCTTGTGTCTCTGGGGACTGGTTTAGTAAGTGAGACCAGACTAGATCGTTAAGGATGATTGATGGGTCTGAATTTACATTCGTATGTATGGGATCAGAGCAAACAAGAAGGAATTGATATGATGAAGAAAAATACAGTGAAAAGCACTCATATCTCCACTTTCCCAGATATTACAATTGTCAAAACACAAACACGTACCTTTAAGAGCAAATCTGTAATTCTAGCGCGTTCTCCTTTAAGAATTTATTCTTTTCGCATGAATATTTAAAGCTATACACACTGAATAGATGACGTTTGCAAAAAAAATCAAACAGGACTGGCGTGATATTGAAATAAACAGTTTCGCTGGGAAATAAGATCTAACTTTGCTTTTATTGTTATGAATTTAGACTTCATCCTGCGTAATATTAATTAGTAGCCTCTGTCCGATGTCCCCGGCTCCATTCTCGTTGAAACAGATTTGTCGTTTCCATAACAAAGCAGAATCCCTTCATTCTGTAGAACCTCCAAAGACCTGTTGTATACTTTTGAGTGCCAGTTGAAATAAAGCACATGGAATTTTCAGCCTGACTTCGTTATGTGCAAGTGTGGTGACTCTTCCATTTTAATTTGTTAGGACGTTTATTATGAAAGCTTGCCTGATTGGAAAATCCGCTAAAACATTTCCAAGTCGTAGACCGATGCTACTGAGCGCGGAGCAGTTCAGCAATCGGTGAGTCAGAAGAGGCGAAGTACATGCTCGGTATGTTTTATTTATTACTGAATTGTGCTTTTTTTTTAGGTTTTTGTCCTATTTAACAGAGCTGTAAATATCCTTAAAAAGATAAGGAAAGAAATATAAATCTCCATTTAGAGTTTGGGTTCTTTAGAAGGAACTGCCCCAGCTCTGGATATTCTCTGTAAAACAGTATCGCTTTCAGAACCTCCTCCAGGTCAATGTCCTTCCGTGGAATGAATGGGAAAACAACAAGACTTGATTTTTTTTACACAGATGCACTCCGTTTGTATTGCAGATTTTTTTTTTGACTCTATTAAAGATAACAGGTCCGTTGTTTAATGGATTGCCAATGATGTCTTTCTAGTTTCTAATTTTCATTTTTAAGATCAATAGACTTTAGTTAAACCGTGCTGGTACCTCTGTCCTAACTGATGTTATCGCCAAGGTTTTATTTTCTGTTTCAGAACTTCATTTTAAAATTGAAATCTGATGCGAAACGTCCCAATTAGTAACAAGAAACTATATTTAATCACGAAGGGACTAAAGAGATGTCCCAGAAAGCCCCCCGCCCCTCCCCATGTAGTTCAGATAAAAATCACTTTGCCGTTAATAGGAGCGGTTACAAAAACGATTTTAAATCGGCGCCCATCTAAAGTGCGCTCCAGTTGTCATTGGTAGGAAGTGGGACTGTACTGGGCATGTGAATGTATTATCAGTGTAATTTTCCCATACGGGCTATGCATTTTATGTTCAAAGTTAAGAACACAATCTGAAAGGCCTATAAGGCTTCAGAACAGAATTTTCTGCTATATTATTGGTCGGACTGCACAATATGTATTATATTGCTCAACCTTCCTAGGAAAAAGTTAAAGTAACTTAGGGAAGCTGCGTGTCAATATAAAATCAAGCTTTGCCATTGAAACAGGTTGAAAATCCAGAGCGTTCATAATGTTTCGTTCGAATGAAAAGGTACCGAGCCCAGAAAATTTCCCTAATTCCTTTGTTGACTATAGTTTTCCATTTCTGATGACATGTGAGGTGCCAGGAAAGGTTAAATAAACGAGAGAGTGAGAGGAATCGAGTTGATATTTGACCATTTCGGTCCATGAGTCTGCCTTAAACGAAAATAAATTTATTTATTCCACCCGTGCGATGTGAGTTAACAATCTTTAGCATCGTTGGTACCGAGGTTTTCCAAATCGTTTTTAGGCTTTTTTTCAAATTCAGGTTTCCTCTATTTGAACATCAGAGGACTGAGTTCAGTGTGGTTGTCTTTTTGCGATTTATTTTCAACTTTTTTTTCTAAAATAAGTTGTAACAATGAAAAGGGTCGTTTCCAGCTCAATATTACCGATAAAGTCTAATCTGTGGAAAAGGCTCATAGCAATGGATTGAATCTCGGTCTCAACACTGGATGTGATATTAAAATACTGAGAGGTAGAATATTACTGAGGAGTGAGAGTGGACATATGTGACCTTGTAGCATTTTAACGGGTTCAGAGTTAAGCTCCTACTAAAGGGACAACAGCAGAAAGCCAGTTGCCATGGTATCATATAAAGGTGGAATCTGCAATCTCTGGTTTTCCCGCAGTTCGAAGATAGACCTACGGAATCCTTTATTGATTGTACCCTTTGATCATTAAGTAACTATCCGGCTACTTTCTACTGAGAGATCACTTGAGAGCGGACAGTCGCGGACTCATAACCGAGTTATAAAGAACTGTAAGCGGATCATTAAAGATCTCCAGGAAAATATCATTCCGAAACTCTGAGAGTCGCTTTCAGGAATTGTCTTCTTTAAACGCATCAGATCTTACAATTCAGGGAGCTTTTGAATACTCTCTTCGGATTTCCAAAACTATTCTACATGGGTGAATCTCCAGAATAAGGGTTTCCAATCCTTGAAGTGCCGCTGTTTTTTTTACACACTTAAGGAAAAATAGGAAACTCAAAAAATATTACACTACGGAAATGTACCGGCGATTTGTACATCAAACAATTACATTCGCTTTACATTTTTGGCGAACTGGAAGAAGTTTTCTGGTTTGACAACCTTACAGACTTTTTTTGACACTTGGCATTTTCGGATCTGCCCTGGTGTGTTTCTTCCTGACAAAGAACCACCATGTCATGTGACATCCTGACCTGTCACAGTGAAAGCTGACAAATATAGGCCGTCCCAAATCCCTTGACAGCCACATTGAAACAGCGAAGGATTTTGGGACTTGTAGTTATTAAACGTAAAGGGAAATAAATGTCATGCGAACTTTTAATGGGCAATGAACTGAAAATGACCTTATGTACAGCGGATGTGATGCACCGTAATTGCAGCCTTAAATAGCAGGCGTAGTGGTATTCTAAATAAGTATTTTAATTGGAAAACAACGTTGAAAAATTCCAGAGACAGCAGTTTTCAAGAGTTGCCAGTAATATACATGATAATATTTAAAGTACTTGGTTCCTTAACAGTTGTTCTTTCCAACAGATACCTTGAAAACCCTGCAGCGAATTTCTGGGGATTGGTATCGGTGGGTGAAGATCTACAGAACAGGGATTTATTCTTTGATCGTCAGAGATCCACTGGTAACGATCGGCCGCTGTTGTCAAAATCCGCAATCTCTCAGAAGATCCATTCTAATCCCCAATCATCGATCTGTACGTTTTGTCTCATTTTACACCGAATCCCTTCAGCTCAAAGTCAATCAGTCTTCCACAGCATCCGAGAGCTCACTGCAGATAATCTAAAAATCGTGACCAACACTAATCTTCTGACACGTTTTGTAGGCGTTTAAATGCTTAATTTATGCGACTCCGTCGCAGAAAATTGGGATATTTATTTATAGATTCCTTGTCTTTTCCTTTAATGTTGTAGAGGAATGATGTCATGTATTCATTCAAATAAATGACACTTTAAAGTCTAGAAATAGTTTAGCAACAAACCTATTACTTCTGACAATACTGAACTTTTTTGATACAGGGGTGTCTACCTATCTATCTATCATCAATGGGAAACCTGTGTGTAATTTTGTTGAAAAGTTACGTTTTATTGTTCACTTTCTTTGCGACTGTTACGCTCTTTGAAGGGCGTACTTAATTTGGTAAACAGAGCACCTCTAATTTGCCTGCTTTATCAGCCCTCCCCCGACACCCGCCCTCGGTAAACCGCTCTCTTACCCAATTGCTATGAAGTGCTCGGCTGCCGTCTCTCGAAATCACGATTTCTCTTTATCACTTGGAGTTTTCGATTAACATAGAAACATAGAAAACCTACAGCACAATACAGGCCCTTCGGCCCACTAAGTTGTGCCGAACATGTCCCTACCTTAGAAATTACCAGGCTTACCTATACCCCTCTATTTTTCTAAGCTCCATGAACCTATCCAAAAGTCTCTTAAAAGACCCTATCATATTTTCCTCCACCACCGTTGCCGGCAGCCCATTCCACGCACTCACCACTCCCTGAGTAAAAAACTTACCCCTGACATCTCTGTAACAGCTCACTGCAAATACTTGCTAACTGGTTAATACTGAGGAATTCATAAATTTTAACGTGCAAACCCCACGGCCTATTTAGACTGTTTAAGATTTCAAAAGGCGAAGGAAGCTTTGTGTGTGTTCTCTTACTAAATGTCTGGCCCAAATTATCCTCAGAACGAGGTAGACTCTGCACCTGTTTGAACTGTGGATGGGCCTGTCTTGCTGATCAGTGGGGAATTTTACCTTGGCGCGTCATTGCTGTGGGTATGTGACGTTTGGTAAAGAGTGCGGTAATAAGCTCGATGCCACCGATAGCTCGTGTCGTTTATTTCACTGCCCGCTCCATGTTCAGTTAAGCTGCCGCAGTGACAGGGATAGGTACCGATAATTTGCCAGCGTGAGATCTCGCTTCCGTTTGGGAGATTTACCTATAGAAGCGCCTCAGATTCGGAATGTAAACCAGAAAAGTGACGCTATTGCGGAATTGAGGGGTGGGGGAGGGGAGGGGGTGCCATTGTATATTGAACATGTATTCCCACACAGCGGAGAATGTGGCTTCCCCGCTGGCTTTCCGGTTGCTGTGTGGTTCTGCTGCTGGTGACAACACGTAACCTGAATGATGGACAGCAGGGTTTCTAAAAATCCTGCAGCCAACGACGTGCACTTAAGCAATCTTCACTTGCACGTATCTTTTCTTTTAAATGTCTTATCACTGGCCTTTGCAGTTCTTTGCACATCCGAATATAAAGCAGCCGAGTCCCTGTGAGCACAATAGTTTTAAAAAAAAGCAACCCCTCGCTTGTTTGTGTCCAACATTGATTGCAACTGTTTATTCGCCAGCTGCAGAGCGGTGTTCTGTCTACTTCGGCAAGCGACAGAATGCAGTGTATTATTACGAACCGCTCTGTTTCTATCTCCACATTCACGTACACCGTAACAAATAGAATGCACGTCTTGTTTGACCTTTGACAAGATTTAAAGACTCGGGAGGAAAATCCTCGTGACTTTCCTGTCGCACCGACATCACCCATATGCTAAAAATGAAAGTAATGTGCTGTTGGTTGAAATGATGGGAAGCGCGCCCGGAATGGACCCTGCCAAGCGCCTGACGATAACAGCCGCTCGCATTTTATGAGCGTGTCCCCATCAATCACCCCGCCGGGCCGAAAGGCATGTTTCAGAAATGATGTTATACTTGGCACACGAGACCGGCTTATTTCAAATTAAATCAGGCTGTGAAGGGAAGAGGGTGGTGGGGGCGACTGCTGTTGGGGAGAGGGCGGGAGATTTAAAGGAAAGCTCGCGGAGGGACGCAATTTCACGAAGCACGGTTCTTCGAGGAGTTGTGCAAACCGTGGCCGGTAATAGTTATAGGGCAAAGGGCATTAGGAGAGCTGCTAATGTCCGGTGGGCAACATTATGATCAAGGCTGACATTCACTAGGGTGGGGAGGAGAGAAAGAGACACCATTAGGTTTGAATCGAGACTGATAGCAGTGCAGAGTCTGTAACATCCCATCGACAACGGGGCTAAGCTTTATCATTAGAAAGCATGGGATTGGTTTGCTTTCACCTTCTACCACAAGCACTCACCCCAGCCCCCCTCTTCTGGCCCGGCCACATAGCAGAAGGCAATGTAGAATATTTCTGATCGACAGTGATGTCGGGTCGGGGACGCGCAGCTAAAGAGAGTCAGTTGTATAATGTGGCGCAATTCAAACGATTCGGATGTTGACCTGCGGTTTCTCTCCCTCCGGCCTGTAGTTAAGTGTTCGGCTACTCAATGAGCATGCGCCTTCGCCACTAGTCCCCACTTGATGCCAAGGAGCAGATAGACCATCACTGAACGAGTGAAAGTAATCTCCTTGCAAGGAAGAAATGGAGAAGACCGATATTTAAATGAACCAGAAACAGGAACGCAGCCTATAATGGTCGGCATGGGTTCCGCGCCATTAATAAGACGTGCGTGTGATTGAGAGTTCATAGGAAACATGGCAACATTTCGACATCAGTCACTCAGTGTATCCACAAAGTCAAGCCTCTGTGTAGTTTATAAGTTTTGCATTAAAGTACCCGTAGTTTTTGTTCAACGTCCGAAACATGTTAGGCTCATCACGTTAATTTACGGATGAAGTCAGATTTCTGTGAAAGTGGCACAAATTCAGATTATATAAACCGCTTTGAACTCACACGTTCTCGTTGAAACTGCGGTAATCAGTCATTTGGGTATCGCAAGAATTACGTGCCTGGCGTAATATTGAGAGTAGTATTGCCTTAGACTTCAGACTAGCAAAATAAATATGAAAATGCATTTGTTAAAAATCTTAAATGAAAACTAGAAACACTCAGCGGATCAGGCAGTATCTCCGGAAAGAGAATCCTTTAGTCAGAAACATTAACTCTGTTTCTTTTCCCACAAAAGCTGCCCGACCTGATGAGTGTTTCCTGCGCTTTCCTTTTTGATTTATTTTACATCAAATAACCGAGTTTGTCGTTTTTTAAAAAATGATACCGCCATTAATGATTCAAATACTGTACAAACTTACTCGCTTTCCTGAGATTCTAGCAGTTACCGAATCTCATTGCAACAAACAGTTTTCGCCATACGTCAAGAGAAATGGTAATCGGATGAACGTGGTCAACACAAAAAATCAGATATTGCTTAAGAAATTGCCACTCTGAAAACTTCACATACTTTTGCATAATTTGTCTTTCGGCCTTTTTGATGGCCTTCACGTTGTTCCACAGTGATTTGCAATAACATTGGTCTATTGCAAATATCAGAATTACACATCATTTTGTGTTTGCGCTGTATGTAGTGGTCTCCAGTTTTTTAAAACAAAATAACAGATTGTAGTTATATCTGCTTAGTAATCCATTCTCTGCAAATTATGCTAATAATAACGTTTAATTTTTAGATTTAGCCGCAGGGCCTAGCAGAGTGCATGAACATATCTGAAGATGTTTCCAACATTATTGCAAACTACTGAATACAATAGGAAAGGTGAGTGCGGCGTTGGACAGTGCCTGGGTGAGCAACTATTCCATTTGAGTAGACTGTATCAGACAGGCTCCGGGGATGGTCATTTTCCCTCCGCTAAGTGGGGAGGTCCTTTTTGAACAGATTTGTGTAGTGACGTCAAATCTGAACATATCTATCTACATTTCATCATAGGTTACTCCTGGATTCCAGACCTTCTCCCCGCTCTCTGAACCTCCCCTGCTAATCACCTCCTCCCCACAACATCCCACTTCGCCCCACCTCAAAGTTACAAACTCCACTCCAAGAAAACTCAGTGTCAAGACTATTTTAAAACAGAATCATTGTGCTTTTAAAAGTTAGCACTCCACCTTTGAAGTATGTGGATAGATTTTGAATAAATTAAACTCAGTATTTAGATACAATGTATAAACAATAAATATGACAAAACGCTTTTAATCATTTTAGTATCATCGGAACTAAAATGCCAGTATATCAATTAACTAAGTGAGATCTTTACCTCTTCCAGGATGTGTAGTGTCACTTTATTTTGTTGCTTGGAAATTCAGTTACTCCGCCGCTGACAACATGGTAAATTTCTACGCGTAGCCTGCTTTTAACTTGCTCCGACAAAAAAAAAACACCACTTTCATTATGACTGCCCAATGATCAAAATTCCAGAGAAGGGAAACAGAACCTATAAAGTTAAATTTAAATTCATGACTTATTGCGGGCAGTCTTCAGTAAATGAAATGTTTCTTGTCTAATATCTCAACCTATGGATAGTTTATTAACTTCTCTTAGTATAACCTGACATAACTTCTAAATGCATAATTAAGTCAGGTGCATGTCATTATACTTATTTGTCTCTAAAAATCCATTCCAGAATGTTACCAGAAGCTAGTATTGGGCCATTATCAGGGGACGCTGAACTGCACGAAAATATGCACCTTTATATCTATATGATACTTTCTTTTAGAATATATTAAACTATCCCCTTCATGGTACAATGCACAATTCATAATACTAGATCCAACTACTCCTCTCGAATGATCCAGTCTACCGTCACAACTATATGTACCACAGGGTAATCCTGACTGTGAATGTAAAGTTTCTCATGCTGTGTGGGTACCATTCCGCACACTGCATAATGCAAAAGCAGATTTCTGCACAATATCTCTCGAGGTACATATGGGACATAGTCCTCGTATAACGCAAAACGGTATGTTTGTGTTCTCTGTATTATTCACAGCCTCGAATAATAATTTATTTTATATATCTCAACAGGCCGTACAGTTGATATCTTTTCCTTATTAGATAACATTCTCATTGTAAGTTATATATGATTTCCCATATCACTCACAATATAATATGCTTTCAACGTTTCAAACATCATTCTGTGCATTTCTCATTCATTATTCCATTAATTCTCATATCTCTTGAATCTATTCCGTGTACAGTACACAAATCACCAGCACAGTTCGGCAAAATAGAAACCAGTACTAGCCCTTCAAAGTATAAAAGAAATGCATGGCGGTTTTGCACATAATATAGACAACTGCTTCCCACGTTGCATGCACCGTCCGTTTGCTTATATAATATTCAGGATGAACATTTCTTTTTGGGTTGCTGGGAATCGGATGTTTAACACTGTAGAGTGTTGCCCTGGTGGGCACAGAAGTTTGCTTGAGGCAGAGAAATGGAAGAGCTTGGTCATAACGGGGGATGGGGGTGGGGAGGGGGGTTGCGGGGAAGTGTTAAACGGTGTGAAATATGTGGCAGAGTTTTCAAAGTTCCTTCAGAAGATGTCTTCAATGGATCTCCAACAAAACCACCAACCAGATTAATAATGGTTTTGACCTGGAAGGGGAGCAGTACACGTAAGGAAACACACTAACCCTCCAAGTTAAAGACTAGAAGTACATCTCTTTGCTCAGTCGCTGGGACTAAATGCTTGCACTAACTATCTGATGCCAATGTGCATGAGCCTTCATTTTACGCCGCGGCTCGGAAAGTTCCGTGATCGCTGATGTGAACTTTCGAGCTCCCTTATCACGACTGAGCTTATTATGAGAGGATCAACCATCTGAGAGAGCAGTATTGCCCGGTGATTATGTCTGCTAGGTGCTGCCCAGCAGATGGGCCAGTGCAGCGGGAGCGCCGCCGACACATAGAGCGCAAGGCCCCTATCTGCCTTTTCAGTAACAGGTGGTCAAAAGCGAGATGAATAAAGAAGGCGGCAAAGAGCGGATGATAGCGTAATGGGTAAATGGAGCAAGCAATCGACAGGACTGAATTCAAATTCTGACACAGCCGTCTTGGAATTTAAATTCATTCAATGCAACGACAAAGAAGAAAAAAACAATCATGTCCATGAAACCACCGATGCATCTGGATTTCATTAATGTCCGCTAGGGAAGGAAATCTGCAGTTCTGACCTGGTTCGGCCTATATGCAATTCCAGACTAACAGCAGAGTTGTTGACTCTGAAATAGCCTAGCCAGCCATGGGGCGGGGGGTGGGGGCAATAAGTGCTGGTGTTGCCATTGATGCCCATATTCTGAACAAATAAATGTATACTTTCAGATAATGCATAAAATATAGTGCAGAGTAATTTGGAAAGCTCTAACTTGACATTAAAGTAAATATAATTCGCATGGCGATTTATCTAAAGGAGGAACAACATTTGTAGTTAATACACATATAAAACAGGTTAGCAATATTATTTTTTGAACAGTCACGGGCGAGGTTCCATCGACGTGATCTATCCATACCACAATGCGCACATTAATTGCTCAAATCTTACCCAGTTGTTGCAGATAATATAAATATCATCATCTCAACACGTGTACGCGTCTCCCAGGGGTCACGTTCAGTTCAGCGTTGGTGGCAGTGCAACCCCCATCTCCTAACCTACAAAATCCACATGAATCCACAGAATCACAACGCAAGGAAGGTTCTCTACCCGTCCGGTCTGCAAAGACTCGTTAAAAGGCTTCTGAAAGAGAGTCCTCACTTCCTTATTACTTTTCCCATGGCCTTGCAAATATTCCCTGTTCAAGGAATACGGTGGAGACAAATTATTTAAATAATGTCATTCTAAAGGGAAAATAAAAGTAAAAAGTAAAAGGAAAATTCATTCGGCTATGCCGTAGTAAATGTAGATTAAACCGAATTAAAGAACTACTTGAACTTAGTCAAAGATTGATTCAAAACTAAGAGCTGTTACCATCGCAAGTCACCGGTTATCTTCTTCCACACTCAAGTGGGAATGATTTCATACTTCAACACGATTGACGTTTTTATATACAATGAAAAATGTTGAAGTTTCGTGATACAATTGTCCATTAGATTGAATGAGCAGTCTATATTGAATTGTCATTTCTCTATCTAATATGACTTTTGCTATTTCAATTAAATTCAATATTTGTTGCATAACAATGTCAAGAAATGAGATAGTATACTCATTTTGCATGCCGAGTCTTACCTCACTGCGTATAGAACGACTGTATATAATTTTAGCAAGATATTAGTTCCAGCAGGATTATTCAAACAAATTGTTAATGCAATATATTATTTGGCAATATAATTTCAAGCATTTACTTGCACATTGACTCCTATAATTTATTTGTATTTCGGAATAAGCCTTGTGCGTCCATTGCAGGTTACCGGGTCTAATTCTGGTCCTTTGTCATTTGCCCGAGGGAAAATTAATCTCTGGATTGTATATGGTGACATATATGTACTTAGATAATAAAATTACTTCAAGTGTTGAACTTTACTTTGGTCTTATAGATTACAGGAGAATGGGGTTGAGAAGGATAACAAATTAGCCATGATAGAATGGCGGGGAAAACTGCTCCTGTGTCTTTTGGTCTTATGAACATACGCCATCTAACTTAACATAGTAAATCGACTATGTATGACGCATGTATAATATGCGTTACAGATATGTGCAGCCGCCCATCCTCCGTTCATGATTGGCCTTCTTTCATCGTATTTGAGGCCAAAAGGTTGTAATTTTATGTGGTTAAAGGAGACTAACAAATTACATTTATTATATATTGGTCTCCAACGTCATGCGACAATACTCTGGACTACACAACTTTTGTAATAACATTTATTATATACAGTATAGATTTGAATCTGAACACGGTGTGGATTACCGCGGTTATTTGTTTCAACGGGAAGTGAGTGTTCTGCTGCATGACAAATGTGATTCAGAGAGCTTTAGGATCTCTCCTCGTATTGTGTCTGCTAGGGGGGTGGGGGGGGGAGCGTTTAGTTTGTAACTCATTCCAAACATAATATATTGTTAAGGGGACATGGGTGCGGTACAATCCCACTGTCCCCGGACTGTACAATCAGATTTCTGACTATGGTACACCACTATTTTGCTTCTTGGAACAGGAATGACCACCAAATCCGATGAAGGACGGCCAAAAATGGGCGGAGGGTGGGCGGCTGCACACACACGCAAGCTTACTGTACGTGCTTAGCATGTTCCTGGGAGAACTATAAAGACAAGGTATACGACCTCTGAGGTTGACTTTTGTTTTTCTGAGTACCACCCGCACTAAACACCATTCGCATAGGAAGGTTAATTTGACACGTTTTTCCGAGGGAAAAAATTGTTTATAATTCTTACCGAGTCACACGAGACCGCAGATGTTAGAATCTGCAGCAAAGAACAAACTGCTGGAGAAACATAGCGAGTAAGACAGCATCTGTTGAAGGAAATAGAAAGTCGTCCTCTGGGAATCTCAGCCCCAATGTCGATTGTCCATTTCTCATCACAGATGCTGCCTGACCTGCTGAGTTCCCCCAGCAGTTTGATTTATTATTATTATTATTCTCTCAGTACTCAGAACCACTGCACGGGAAGAGGATGGCAGATACCTGTGCAAAACTTGATCCATTGTTTGCTATCTCCTGATCTTTGGCTAATGTTGTTACTGTTTCCGGGGCTTCTGACATAACACAGATTTCCAGATGACTCATTAGGCCCTGCTGCGTATTTCTTAGGTAGTCGTAGGAGACATAAATTCAACTGAATTGCCATAGGTAAATTAAACTAGTTTCCTCTAACACACTTAATAAATTCATTGCCACATACGTTGTCTTTAGTTTCGAAAAGCGAGCGAGTGTATTATGAATTAGTACCAGAAAGGTCTGATATTAGAAAGAGCAATCGGAACGCAGCTTGCCCTTCCTTCCATTTGTACTATGCAGTTTGGCTTAAAGCCTAAATTTCTCAGTTAACGTATCCCCACTAATGAAAGCTGGCTACTGACTGAACTTTACTCAGTTTTCTTTTTGCATTGTAATCGCGATCCGCAGGTGAATAGTGTTTGAGTGATTCTCTATGAAAACTGCGTTAAAATGCAAAATGCAAGGACTGGCGAGCTTGGAACCGGCATTGTGGTTAGTGGCTATTGATAATTGTCCCCCATAAACATGATGGAGGTATTTCCTCCCTCAATTCTCAAAATACTGTTTTACACACACACACACACACACACACACACACACACACACACACACACACACACACACACACACACACACACACACACACACACACACACACACACAAATGTGTGCGTGTGTATTATTGGGAATATATATTATTAGTGGGGTATTATTGGGAAAGTAAAATTGAAATTGAAAGCTTTTTCCGTACTTTGAATACATGATAATGCAGCACAATTAAAGCACAGTGCACGAGACCCGAGGATAAGGTTCACCGAATTTAAAGTCGTATAAATATAAAAATCGTCAAACACATCATTTTCTCAGCGCTGATAGAGTTCTCACAAGAATTTTTGTGAACTGTGGCCATGGCTGAATGGTTCCTGCACATCGAAAATGTTTCTGATTCAAGGTGGGCCACAGTGGTCGCAGTTATATCACTTTCTCCAAATCCGCTGTATAAATTTAAAAAAAAATCTCATTTATATCCTAAACAGCTGAGCAATATTCAAAAACACTATCTCTGATTAAGTTATTTCTACTATGGATGTTTTCCGATTAATGAGTGGCTTATACAATCCATACAACATGGTTCGCAAGTGTCAAAGTCATTTCAAAATATATATTAAAATAACACATACCTGTTCAGCTTAGTAGTGGCCCGCCGTATGTACCTTACATGAAATCTAAATCAGGATATAATAGAGTTATGGTAAAGACCATCTGTTGTTCATTTGAACAATCTAAGAAAAAGTGGACAGGTAAGTACATCTGTCCACGCATTTCACACGGCCATACTCAATATCACAATAAGACCAAGGTATAAGACTCACTGTTAACAGCATGGAACAGAATATTGCCCTGTACTCCAACCATTAAACACATATGCCTCATGACATTTATCTTCAAGGTGTGTGCACAATCTACTGATTATGTAATATACATAGGTATATCGAACCATATCGTTATTGGTAAGAATATAATTTAGTCATTCCATGAGTACATTTCGTCCCATATTATCCTGTTTTGGTGCATGTTAACGAATACTACATCTCTCTACAGAGCAGAAAATTACAGGGGTCGTCTGTTTTGACTGGAGCTTGTGTTGACTCTGTTAATAAGGAGTCAGTCCATATCGGTCTTAGATTATCTTTCCTTATGTTGATAAAAATTAACCGTACAGCAGTTCATTCGTATACACAAACACAAGCACAACCAATGGTTAACAATCACGTACCCGATCAATTTCAGAATAATATTTTACCGGCCATTAGGTTCCATAAAGTTCAATGTGATTGTTATTATCGTGTTTTAATGATCTCTGAAACATGTACTAATTTTAACGTAAATTGTGGTTATAAACGAATTGGATTATATAATTCCAAAATCTGATCTTAAGCACATATTGAATAGTAAATACAAAGAATATGAAGCCATTATCGCCACCCGCGAGTAATCTCCTAGTGATTCATATATGCAAATCTTTGGTATTGGCTCGTCAATAAAAAAGATGGAGAAAGCAATTTCTATTTGTTCAATACACTAAGAAAATAATATTTATGAGGAAGTTAACATTGGGAGATACTTGGAAACAGTTCAGTAACAATGTTGTATGGCTTAATTTGTATAGGAGACTATGGTGAAAGGGTTAAATAGCTCTAGGGCTTGTTTGATGTTTCAAATATTATCTCCCCTCCCCCATCCTCGACTCTGTCACGTTTGCCTTCCTCATCAGAATTCCTCTGACTTTGACAACCTTGTTCTTCACGTACTGATTCTTCAGACTGGAGCCATGCTGGACAGGAAAACATTGGAAATAGTGGAATATTTGAAAGTATCACAGCCATAATCAAAACCACCATCTCATAAAAAATAGGATCAAAAAAGACCCAACTTGGCATTTATCTGGTCGAATCCAGAGTTCCTTTATCATGCTTCAATATCGACTCGAGCAAGGCTACGGTTAAAGTGGAGAAATGAAACATGAAATATTTCAGCACCTTGCTACAATGTACATTCATCACTTTTAAATTGGACATTTATGATGAGAATATACACGGCAATCTTAATTATCTGCAAATAGAAGAAGTAATGAGGTTTGTTTATAGACATTTAACTTTTGCTATTGGAAACCACACCGACAAAAAATAAGGATGTGGTTGTATTAATTTGCTAACCAGAAACCACATAAACTGGATAAATCAAGCAGCAAACTTCCGAAGTATATCTTTAAGGTCTGCAATAAAGTCTGTATAAAGTCAATTTGTTTCCCCACTGGATGCAACAGAGCAGTTTGAACAAAAGAACTCTCTACCTTTGTGGAGCTGTGCGGGAATCATTTCAGAGTCGGCTGATCCCGCACGGGTCACCGAATTCATTTGCTAAAAACTTCTATATTTCTCTTGAAGGTTTTTTTTTCTAGTACAATTGCACAGTATCACTTCAGACCCAGATTGATTACGTTGTTCCATCTAACAATTACTTCAGGTCGGTAAAGGTCCACGAATGATCTTACGTTTTTTTTAAATTATCGGAGCATTAGAACCAATGGGTAGACCTGGCCATGAAACGAGAAGTCCGAACAATTACGCTTTAATAAGATGTTGCATGGAATATGTTGATTTATCAAGTTACTATATAGCTGCCTCTAGGCAATAATTTAACTACCACATCTATGCATAGTCATGCCTAGGTTCTTAAACATTCAAGTCTTGAACAACACGAATATAAGATTTTAATACATCCAAGTTGAAGGTGACAAATTAAATACAGTCTTTTAAAGTGGGATGCCGTATAGAAGGTACTACGCGTTTCTAGCGTTAGTTTCTGTAATCAATCTAAAAGTAGCGATCAATTAAAAGATCATAAGAGATAAATAATAACGAGGTATAATTCAATTTAAAAACCAACCTGCACAATATACAGTCATGCGCAGAAAACTGTCACTTTAAATGCCTTAGTTAGAAATCTCGCGGGGCTTTAGGGAGGTTTAGCATAACACACGGATTCAGGCTCGAAGTGTAAATGTTTCCCCACCAGATGGAGTGACCTGTTCAATTACTACCAAGTCTGGGCAAGCACGCAATTCCTTTTCACTAGTCAATCTGTAATACTCTGCATGAGAAATCAGCTAAAGAACGGCCCACATCACAGAAAGAAAAACCTTTGAGCACTATGCACTACGCTAATACAATTCTCTAAAATAAGCCTCATAATCCATTTTTGAAAACAAATCTAATGGCAGAGAACATTTTATTACCAGAAAGTGATGTTACTGAGCAATACGACTGACACATTCTCTCCGATATCTACCTCACCAGCCATATAAACTTTATTCAGTTTCGAAGTTCGGAATTTATTTGCGGCTGTGAATCTACACTCACTACAAACAAGTTAACGTGGAGAATTGTTATTCCATTGTTATTCTTCGCCCAAAAAGTAATATAAAAATTCACTTTATTTCAACTCCACTAGAATTTGGTTGCTAAGCAACCGGTGCTAGCTAATCGATCGGAGAAATGAGGTTTTCTTTTAGGCTGCTGCCTTTTAATGAAACCTGGAAAACAACTTGCAGTACGGGCAGCATCTGTCTTACGTGAAGGCAGTGCAAACTCTCGGCAAGAACCCTTACAAGCAATATCAGCACCAGTTAAAACAGATTCCCTAAATCATAATGGCCTTCCGCACAGCAAGGATGAAGACCATGTTCGGCTGTACAGATTGCAACAATTTTTTTCGGATATATTTCTTTTCTTCTTGTATTTGGGAGCGTGTATCGAATAAATTATTGCACGTGCAAACCTGTGCCTTGCACTGTTATTTTTCCCAAGGAGGAGGGAGTGGGTGGGTCAGTGGGAGGTTGGAACAGCTGAAACTGTAGCATTTATTGCAATGGGAACAGAGGTGAAGCAAGCAGAATGGAGTCACTTTGACTTGAGAGCCTAGATGGGCTTTCATGGCGATTTGCAAGTAAAATACGGATCAGTTCAACAAGACGCAAGTATACACCTGCGTTTAAACGTGACTGCTGCATATGGTTTTGAAAAGTTAAAGGTACTCGTATATAAAACTACTCTGCTTTGTGATTTGACCTTTCTGCTCTCAATATTAAACATAGAATCAATTTGATCTCGAATTACGCTCACACTGTTAGGCATGCGTACCAAGCATTTAAAAAACTTTATAATAACGAAAATCAACTATGGAAACACTCAGTAGTCAATGATGCCTCCCCAAGCTTAAGAACTATTCTTTCACAACGCCTTCTGCCACTGGCATGTAACATGTTGTCAAACTGTTGCTAGATTAAATTACAACACACCTTTGTTAGTGCAAGAGAATTAAGACCGTAAGATATAGGAGCAGAATTAGGCCATTTGGCCGAAAGAGTTTTGCTCCGCGATGAACCAGAAACTAATATATTCATTCCACCCCTGAACTCGAATATCAAACCGCAGAATGAGTACATCTACCCACTGACATTTGTTTTTTGGCGTCGTTTCTGATCCATAGTAGCACAACCTAGGCTCAGATGTCAGATTAATATATCGTTCCCGAGTCGATCCAAGTCAAGCAAAAGAAAGGGAAGCATACTACTAGCAATTCCTTTAAAAGATAAGACGAGTTTATTACAAGTATTTCAACATTTTTTCGAATGAAATTGGTGGAAACAGAAATTAATTTCCACGTTGTGATATGGGAAAACTTGCATAAGTATGCAAACTCAATTGAACAAGTTCGGTACAAAATACACCTGTTGCAGCAGCTCGTGGGTTTTGATCAATGAACAGTTAAGTTGGCAGCACAACTTCAATATAAAGTAAATGCTTGTGTGGTCAGTTCAGAATGTTCTTATAACTTAAAAAAAGATCAATCACGTAAAACCTCATTCAATAAATGATATTTTTGAATATCGCTTATTTTTAAACAATTGCCAGTTACAGTGAAACTTACCTCACCGGCTGGAAGACTTATCAGCAACTTAGTTCACTCTCTCTTGTGACAGTTGTACTTGAAGCCGAATAAATTTCAACGGATGAAAGTCGCAGCTATTTCTGCACAAGCATGACATGTACTTTTGAATAATAAGTCCAAACCCCGGCATTCTCTTTCCGAAAGCGTTGTGAGATAACTTCATCACAATAGCAGCGGTTCAAGAAAGCAACTCAACCCCACCTTCCCAAGGGCAGTGCGGGATGGACAATAAACGCTGGTCTTGGAACGACACCCCACATTCCGTAAACGAGTGTATAATAACCATAAACATTCGCAGAATCAATAGAAACTGACGTAAGCATAGAGTAAAATATGTAATTGAAACACAGACACTCTGCGTGTATCTCAATGGCCCTACAATTTCTCCCACATGATTATGGATATTCTAACAAGCCCAGTGAGTGATTGATAGTAAGTATTTTAACATTAGGAATTAGGAGATTTTCATAACACGACAGCTAGAAAACAGATGATGCGTCTTAGAAAATGCGATTCGCTGTAAAGGGAGGATAGCTAATATGTCGCTGGAAGATACAAATAAAGGGCAGAGAAAATAATGCAGGTTAGCAAGGGACCTTTCTACAAGTATACATATTCCACTTCAAATGGAAATAATACAGGAAATTATAAAAGTAAGTCCCAAGAAAACACAATGATAAAACAAAATCGTATTATACGATAAGCGGGTTAAATGAGTTGTTAGACCCAATCTGCTGAGGTAATATCAAACAGTTCAAAGTTTGCCACCTAGAATATTACGTATATATTATATATAGAGATAGTTATTTATTACTCCGCCTTTGATTCTGCGTTTTTTTCACAGACTCGTCCAATGGATCGTCTCAGAATTGAGTGCAATTCTGGATTTGGTTCCAAAGAGGCCTTAAATAGAAATTCGCCGGGATAAATCGAACTAATCTGGAAAAGAGTGGGACACTTTTTTTTTATTGCACGCAATTCTCGAGTGGCTCTTCTGGGATCTAATGGAACACTTATAAGTAATCCAACGTCAACGCTTCATTTCCTCCAGAACATCAAACTTACAGAATCAGGTGTTGGCCTAAATTTCGGAGGCTTTAATCGCTCGGGATTGACACATGAATCATTCAGAATTGCACTACTTCATGAATACACGGATTAACACCCTCCAGGAGAGTTTATACAGTTCTCATCATTTCCCAACAAGCAGCCCACTTCATGTGTAAAACAAAATGTATTTTCGGAATCACATGTTATTAGTTGCTAACATCTTACTGACAAGCCTAAATTCCCATAGCGCCCACTATTCATTAGTATCACCGTGCCACTTATCAGCGCGGTTCTCAGTAACCACAAGTACCGAGAAACGTTTCTATTTGGGACTTAACAACTTCTGGTATTGTGATCTAGAATTCCCAGTACAACGCTGCGCTGACCCAAACCTCCAATTGGTACACGCCGCATGCACACATTTTCATAAACTAAAACAATGGCAGTAAAATACAATAACAAAATGATCATACATTCCGAGATCTAACAGTAATATAGCACTTCACTGACGTCACACGCCGAGCTGTTCAGGGAAAGAATATAATCCTGTGCATGCCAACAACCTAACATGTGTTGTCACCTCGTGTGATTATTTTGTATTTTAAAACAATAACGAATCTCTGCACTAAGCATCCCGCTACATCAATCTCCAGCACAACTCGTACCATTAGGGACGTTTTGACAGTCAAATATATCTAGACTGGATTATAAGTATCGTTTCAGGACATACAGAAAAGGCAGAATCACAATAGCATCGCACATCAATGTCAGCCAGCCAGGCATTTATATATTAAAAAAACGTTGAACTATAAAATAGTAGGAAAGTGGATATTCTGAAATATTTCAGGGAGCATATTTTGTTTAATTCTGAACACATTGCTCAAGCATGAAGATTATAATTGCGAATAGAAATGCAATAAACATAACTGCATCATACTTCCAATTCTACAATTGTATTTCTAGTAGGATGCTACAAATATAAAGCATAGGGGGGAAAGAACAACAGAAAACTGTTATAAATCAAAGCGGTTTACGACCTTTGTCCGCAGGTAGGTTAAATATTAAATGCCATTAAAGGATTTCATAATAGTCTATAATTTTATTTTAATACATTCCCTCCATATGATATGTGGTTTACCTTTAGAGCTGTACTAGATTTCTTTTAGGGAAAAACGCCTTTAATTACGTATAACCAGACGCCCTTGTTCTATTGGACCCTGCTTTTGAAATACAGAGTAAACCAGTAAACTCTATAAACACAACCATTCAGTGAAACTGTGACCTGCGGATGAACTTCTTTTTGAAAATTCATTTACCACTCAACCTAAACAGCTCTAATATGTTTATTTCGAATAAATTACTCCATATTTAAACCGACCGATTAACGTCCAATATTTTTGACAACGCTATTTGTTTTGGTTTTTAAAAAGAACGAACTAATGGCGCAGAAAAAATACACAACTCAATACAGCAGACGGTGAGGCTTGTTATGTTTTCCGTTTTGGAAATTCCTTAAAATATGGAAAACAGGTACAGGGCAATCATCCAAACTCATCAGATGACTTAAGCGTGATTAAAAGCCTATCTGTGTATGATAACATGGAAAATACTCTAATTAACTTTCATTTAGAAAATCATAACTTAACGCAAACTATCCTTTCAAAATAAAATAAAACGCGTACTATTTAAAACTAAAACTATATTAAATATCGAAGCCGAAATGAATCATACCCCATTGAATTTATGGTTCATAAATAAATTAACTATTATTCTGGACTAACACTTTTCTTCAACAGAATCCCACTGTTATTGTACACCAGACACATGAGCCATAAAATCGTTTGACTCTAACAAATTTATTTCTTGAATCATCTCTTACGGAATCACTACTCAAATTAAATTACAATCAAATTATCACATCAAAAGATACCCTTATTACCTAACAACTGTCCATTTTTCATCGCATTTATTTGTGCTCGTTTTGAAAACATCTAATACAAGATCTGGGGAAAAATAAATTACCGTTTTGCAGCAGTTCATAGGTATTCTGAATAAAATATTAAAAGAAGTCAATTTTGATGAAAATATAAAGTAAATATTTTTAGATCAGTAACTGATCTACTGACTCTATATTGCCGTCTTTGTAAAGTCTATATTGAAACCTACCAAGAACACTGCTTGGAAATGGCAGTTTTATACAGTCGCATCCACAGCACCCATTCATTCAACTTGGCAATGGTTTTAGAAGAGGATAAGTTCAATAAGTGCAGCTGCAGATGGTGAAGTGTTTTTTTTTCTCTTTTTCTTTTTAATAAAAAATGTTTCTACTCCATTCGGCTGGAGGTGAAATTAGAAAACATTGGGGCGAAGGTTTTTTGGGGGATGGTGTCGGGAAGGGGGTGGGGATGAGGTCGAACACAACATAATGAACCAATCATCAAAGCCACATCTGGGACGATTTCTCGCCCAAATCCCCCAGTCCTTTGTCTTGTCTTTTCCAACAAGCCTCGCCGCTGAAAGTTCCATCTGTCATTATTTTTGGATCAACCCTTTCAATTATTTTATCTTGAAATTTTCCCTGACTTGCAGGTTTATGTTGTTCGGAAGTTTTGCGTTTTAAAGGCCCTCTTTTACCGGTCTTCCTTTCTATATAGTCAGTACAGATCATCTCCTTTTCTTTCTCAGATGCCGTGATTTACATTAAGAAGAGTTTCTCTATTACAAACAACAGAATGAAAGATTTTCGTTCTTTCCATGTTACCGATGCACCTGACAAAACCAAGAAAAACAAGCCGCTGGAAGTATACCAGGCACCTTACAGTTAACCAGCGACCACGGCCGATCTCACTGGACCAAATCTAAAATTATTTTATAAACCAGTCCTTCTGAAACAGCAGGGAAATGAATTCACACTTATCTGGAAGTATCTGGGGGCATGGGAGTGGGGAGGGGTCCACCTGTCGATCACCACAAGCCAAGAGGGTTCAGATTTTTCATATTAAAAAAGACACCTGCAGTTTTAATGCACTCATTCTATGCAATCGCCAGCCTCACAATCACAGTAGAAAACCTGCTATCATTGCGATAGTCCTGATCTTGTTGATTTCGTTCTGTTCCATAATTTTTTTAAAAAAAAATCCAGTCTAAACAGTCTATTTTTAGTGTTTTGCTTTCACTGAACGGCGGTTTGTAGTCCATGGTGAGAGGGCGGTGTGTCGGCGTTTACATTGCCGACCTGTGAGTACACATCGTCCGTCTGCTGCACTCCTCCCGGCGGCGTCATGCGTTTCTCTTTCTGCCTCCGATTGCAGAACCAAACCCGGACAACTTCTTTTTCCAACTGCAGGCTGTCTGCCAGGCTTGAGATCTCCTGCGCCGAGGGCTTGGGGCATTTCAGGAAGTGGCTCTCCAAAGCTCCCTTGACACTGACCTCGATCGAGGTGCGCTTCTTTCTCTTCCTGCCCTGAGCCGCTATCTTGTCGATGCTTGTGGGGCTACCGGTTGAAGAGTCGGCTTCTTCCAGCCACTTGTTCAGCAGAGGTTTGAGTTTGCACATGTTCTTAAAGCTCAGCTGCAGCGCTTCGAACCGGCAGATCGTGGTCTGCGAGAAGACGTTGCCATAGAGGGTCCCCAGCGCCAAGCCGACGTCGGCCTGAGTGAAGCCCAGCTTGATCCTCCTCTGCTTGAACTGCTTGGCGAACTGCTCCAGGTCGTCCGAGGTCGGTGTGTCCTCGTCGGAGTGGTCGTGGCTGTGGTGCTGCTGCCCGTGATCCACCAGCTCCGGCGTGTCCCTCAGCCCCGGGTGCAGGCTCTGTCCTCCCGCTTGACTCAACATGCCGTTAACGGTGAACCCACCGGGTTGCGAGTAGATCAGAGGCTGAACGGCCGAGCCCATGGAAGGCAGGTGAGCCGTAGTCGTCGTCCCCCAGGCGGTCGGGTGGCCGCCGTGAGACGGCTGGTGCGGCGGCAAGTGGGGCGGGCGGTGGTGGTGCAGTGGAGCGGCTCCCGTGTGCAGCTCGTCCCGGCCCACGACCTGCACCGACGGCTTCACGTCCTGTTGCTGCTGCTGTTGTTGCTGTTGTTGCTGCTGCTGCTGCTGCTGTTGACCCAAGGGGCTGCCGGACATGGCCGAGGACCAGGGCGAGCCGGCATCGGTGTGCGGCAGCGCCGTCACCCACTGGTGTGCATGGCTGAGCATGTGGCCGTTGCTGGTGATGGCCCCCTGCATGAAATCGCTTTGCACCATTTTCGAGGGATCCCGGTACGTGGTCGCCTGCTGCATACCGCCTGAGTCGCTGTGCACGATAGAGTTGGACGACAGGATGCTATTGCTCGGCATGTAGGGATTGGACGCCGCTGTCGCCATCGCTTGGCTTTCCCCCTCGCTTGTCTTTTTTTTTGTAGCAGTTGTTTGATTGCCAGAAATAAATAGAAATAAAAGTGTTTTTTTTTAAATCCCTCTCTCTTTTTTTTTGCTTTCGTTCTCTTTTTTGTTGTTGCTGAGAGTTTTGTTGTTGTGTAATGGGATGCTGGTGGTGGGACTTGGTAAAGCTGCTGTTTGACAGCTCCCTTCTCACATAGCCAGTGTTTACCTCGGCCGCCGTGCCGCGCTCTCCCCGCACACCACAAGAAAAGGAGGAAGTTCAGCCAGAAGCTCCCGCTGATTGGCTACCTGCTGAGTGATTGACGCGTCCCGACTGCGAGATTCGGGCGCGCGGCTTCCTTCCGGCGGTTCCGATTGGCTGCTTTTTAATTAGGGGAATGTCGTTGTGTTTGTGGTTTGGGTGAGGAGGGGTCGGTGGGGGGGGGGAGGGAGTGGTGGCGTGGGGTGGGGAGTGAAGGGAGATGCGACCAAGCAGAAAAGCTGCAAACAGTTTTTTCTCTTTTGTGGTAAATCAAGAAAATAGATATTTTAAAAAGAAAGATATTGACCAAAATAATGGCGGGGGGGGGGGTGGGGGTGGGGGGCAAGTTGACAATTTCTGACTAAAGGAAAATTTAAACTTACTCCTGACTAGTCCAAACACGCAAGACGTGTGTTCACGAAAGTAATAGTAAGAAATTCATCCGGCTCATCTTGCATTGTAAACAGAACCTTTTTGGATAGTAGTCCAGTTTCATTTCACCACTTCACTCAGATCTGAAAGAATGAACTGAGTTTAGCAATCGACTTTAGTCCTATACACGATCTTAACAACTTGGGTGAGAGGAAGCGATTCATTTTAACAAGCAAGAGTTTTGTTTTAAAAGAGAAGAAATATATTTTCTAGTGGTAGTTAACCCGTTATACTCGAACAATTTAAGCGTATTATTCTCTTCTTTACAGGGTTGCGAAAGAGTTTACAGATGTAACACAGATCTCATTTAAATCTCTGATCTCCAGGTGCAGACGCTGAATAGTCTGTGCCAGAGCCCCAACAGCATGTTTTCCTTTCCAGCAGATTTTCCTTGGACCACTCTCAAACCGAGTCTCGTGGTTTTGTTTACACTGAATGGAGAGTATAGCAGCGGTGCCATGGGGCCGTCTTTCATTAATATACAGTGAGGATTTTGTCTAAATTACTGCTACGAATTTCACAGTACACGCATTTAAAGATGTCTCAGGTGGACTGCTGAAACCCGAATGTGCCGCCAAAAAGAGCTGCGTTAAAAAAAACTTTAAGGTCAATGACAATGTAGGGAAAGACCTGAATATATTCTGTCTTTAAAAAAATCCTTAAATTGTTTTCCCACCAAGAAAAAAGTAAAACATCAGAGAACAATTTGTACTGATTTACATTTGCATAAATTTTCATATATTTTGGTGAAAATAATAGACTAGCGAAAGTCGGGCTCAGTGAAGCCAGTATAAGGGCACATCCTAGCGAGGATCGACCAGGAACAATTCGGAGCGAAGGTAAAAAGCAAAATCAGTAATCCAAATACGCGAAACTTTTCTATACTATTTACCAGTTGAAAGCGGCTATCCCGTTGGTAAGTCTGCATTTTTATCGCAAAGTGTTTATTGACAGCGTCAGCTCGATTTTAGAAATCGGGACTTTAGAGGTTTTGCAATGTTGGGCTCGTTTTTTATGTGGTATATTTTGTCAAAATCGATCTGTTTCACAAAAGGACAAGTGAAGAGCACGGGGCAAGGTCACAGTGGTTATGAGATTCTGGTACTAACTTCGAAGCGAAAACGCATTGAGAGATCTCACGGAAATAAACATTAACTCTGAAGTAGATCGTGAAACGATACCACCGTCTATAAGCGAGCCCTGTGGTTTGTAGAAGTCCTTCCACAGGCTATACCATCAATCATAACTAACTTGGCTGAGTTCTCCGGAGAGGTGGGTGCGAGCGTCCTGCTCAGACACGGACGTACACGCCGCCATCTCGCAACATTAAAATAATCTTCTTTAACTTTCCTTCCATCGAATATAAAAGCTGAAACTCAATGCACACCGGAAGCACTTCGATTGTCAAGGTCAAGTGTAAAAGAAATCTTCCAAAATATGACATTTCAGGCAGTGTTGTCTTCCTCCGCAGCTCCTGTCTTTAAATCGAGGCACTTCATATTAGTGATTCCAAAAAAAGATTCGAGCAGTGACGAATGGAATTAATTTGAATGTCAGGCTTTCTTAAAACACCACACAGACAGACAGACACACACACACACGCACACACACACACACGCGCACACACACGCACAGACAGACAGACACACACACACACACACTCGCACAGACAGACAGACAGACAGACACACACACACACACACACACACACTCGCACAGACAGACACACAGACAGACACACACACACACACACACACACAGATATATATGTATGCGCGCACACACGTGTGATTACATAATATAACGGACCATAGTTTTACACCGTATTCAACTTTGATGCCTCTTTTTGATTCATTTTCATTGTCCGGCTTATTTTATAAACATCGACATTGCTATGTTGTGAAGAGTTTGTGGGTACATGATGTCATAAATAATTTTATTTGACCCTGTCGTGTCAGTGTTTTCTAAAATCCATAAATTATGACATTAAGCTCACATTGAACCCCTGACTTAAAGAATCGGTAACAAAATGTATCAGCATTAATATGATTTTTTTCATTGTTCATGTTTTCATTCACAGGCCAACTCATCTTTTCAGACACATATATTTCACCTCCATCACGCTCACACATAGTCCATTCTGTATCACACTTACACTTTCACACAAACACACGCATTTTCACTCTTACCTTCCTTCCTTCCCTGTGTGCCCCTTTGGAACAGATGCCATGTAGAGCTGTTCCCCGAAGATCATTTGTTTTCTTGACGGGGTGCATTTCTGCGCACAGCGTTTTCGTTGCCATAGAGAACTAAATAAAAGGAAAGAACAGTAGTCACATTAACCTATATGTTTGTGCACTCGGGTTTAGATAAAGGATTCCATTTCAGCCAGGAAGAAAGCTCGGGACCCCGAGTCAGTGTATAGAGCTCTCTATATAGTCTCAATAAAGGTAGCTGTCTTCTGTTCCCAATTCTGACATTTTAAAACATATAGCTTATTTTTTATTTGGATGGCGTTAATTTTGTTAGACACGGGGTCTAGAGCTCAAATGCAAATTTGGCGAGTTTGAAAGACATTGCCTTTGCGCGCTGTGGGCGGTAGGGAGCACTGTCGTGCGGGGAAAAGTGCAGCAGAGCGAAGAGGAATACCCAGAGCTTGGGTGAAGTAATGAAAAGACGCAGGAGAACGAGGGAAGGCACAGAAAGAGTTTATAAACAAAACAATGTGGTGAAAAATAAAAAGTCAAATAACAACCGTTTAACTGTATTGAACAGTAGACGTTGCGTGTGGCTACCATTCGCTTAATTTCTATTGGAAGTTTGAGAGACTTTTTAAACATAAAAAAAAGCATTAATTACTTTTCGCACAGCGACCAAAATACTTGAAAATGATAGCTATTGAGATTTTACCGGGCAGGGAAATTTTTAAATTTGAAAAATGTATTATTGACTACTGAATTGCGTAAGGGAGAGGCAGGCACGAGGTGGTGATAAATGTTTTTCGTTAGTGTAAAATTCAAAGTACTTTACTGAAACACTTCCATACAGTAGCCTGTGACGGATACTCGGCAGAAACTGCAGGCCAATAGATCAGCATTAGTCTCCTTAATTGTTTTTTTTTGCTGAAGTTGATAAATATGTATACCTGTCTGTGTTGTTGCTAATTACTTAGTTTTGCAATGGTCTACAGTTATAAGATGAAGAGAGGGAGGGCTCAGTCTCATATTTTTATATGCAACTCCGATCCCCCAGCTTATTTTAAGAAGTTTGAATTAACTTTGTTACGGTTGGCTTGAATATTAAATAAACACAGACCGTCTCCCTGGAGTTAAGGTGCATGTCGAAGTGTACTTTATGATGCTCTGATCGTTAACAGAATGTGGCGATAGTTTGGGGAAAACTTTGATTTAAAAGCTTAATTCTGATGTGAACAACCAGAAGCTCGTTTTGCTTTAGGGGATAAAAACTAGGTTAAACATCTGTAGTTCTGAGAGGGGTCTGGAGGATTGGAGAAGGTTTAGTGAAAATGCGACTTCCCACTGAGTTAAATTTTCAAATCAAAGCTCTGAAGTAACATAGGGAATTAAAGAGGCGAAATAGCACGTGAAACGTGTCACTGAGAGAAAAAGGATGAAAATCATCTTGGGATAGAGACTATTTAAAAGTCCCAGAGTGCGTAAAGAGGAGTGATTCTGCTCGCTAAAAGTCGGGGATCTTTCTGGGGATAATTAGTTCATTGCTTCCATGAAGTATCCCCATTATTTACACTGCAACATACTGCAATAATGTACCATTCTGGGAGACCGTCTACTGTGTCAGATGCCAGATTATAGATTTTCTTCCAGTTTGTGAATATTGTGTAATTTTATAAACGGTAAATTATTTTCATACATTATAAGCCTCAACTTGTCATTAAAAAAAAGTTCAACGTTTAGCACAATTCGCGACGCAGATAACGCAGAAACAAGTTGTTCATCTGAAACTGTGGGTACGCAGTTTATAGGTTCCCAGGGATATTTGTGCATCATTAACTGCTGGAGATGAAAAATACACTCCCGATAAACATTTCCATGGTGATTGTGGCAATTCCACTCATTGTTTCCGGACCGGTTTATATTCGTTACTGTTTTCATTTGACACCTTATAATTCCAACAGCCCGACTTTACAGGCATTGTCCACAATGGGGTGGGTTAGTTATCTCTAGTAACATCGCTAATTATTGCATTTCTACGGAGAAAAAGTTATAGAAGGGCTCGGCTTCTGCGGTGTGTTTTGCATGACTCTGCATTTAGCGGAGTACAATATTACAAAGCTGAAGAGCGCCTTCATTACACTGTTTATTTACAATTAACAGTCAGCATTGTTTTAAGGTGCAAGGTGTACGTTTACTACTGAAGTTTCAGATTGCCCGTCGAATAAGTAATTAACCTATTGTTCGATAGCGTACAACATATGCAAATATATTTACATTTTTTTGAGTTAAATCGGAAAGATATGGGGTGGGTGGTACACAGATAATGAATTTGCAAGTAGATATTTTAAGATTTAAGCACACACGCGCGCATAAACTGTATGTTGCAATTATTACGCGATAATACAGGACAATTGTAACCATCTTGACAGCACGGATGGAAAACGCAACTTTCTACATCTTTAATTGATTATCGGCAACCTAACACTGACAAATTATGTTTCGCTACATAACACCTCAGGAGAAAGGCGCATCTTAGATAAGTAATGGTCGGAACATTAATATACAGAACATTAATGCTAAATGAACAATATTGCTACACAAGGCAGACTTGTTGATTCTGTAATGGTTAACTAAATGTAGGTTCAATTTGTATTGATAATCAACTCATAACTTAAGTATAATTTTCTAATCTGACAATAGATAGGATTCTAATATAAACACATTAGTCGCGCGGTTAACTTAGGACCTACAAAACACTGACACCATTTAAAGAAAGGAATTAAACTAGTACACAAAGTTTCGGTGTGTATCACTTTCGATCGTAGGTAATTGTTGAATCCTATTCAGGCGTAGCATGGAATTTCATCCTACTGAATTGACGTGGTTGTGTCAAGTGCCTTTTTGTTATAAAAAGAAAGTTATATTTACGCTGTTCTCAATAAAAACAATACTAAATAACTGTCCAGGCCCATTCCCAATCCCGTTGACGAGTTACAACCTGTGCTATTCAGTAGTGGCCATCCAGGTTTCTCATAAAGATCAAAGAGTCAGATTTTATTAATTGTTTGGCTGAGAATTCTGCATCATTTATCGACCGAAGCGAGTTAGAAATCCCCATTTTATAGAAGCTTCACGTGGGAGGCCCTTCATCTGCTCTTCCCCTCCCCCCAACCATTCTCAGCCTTCTTAATCTTAAATAAGATTTTAAAAAAGCGAAGCACGCACAAGAATGGACATATAACCGCAAAGTCTTATTGAAAGGGTTGTTTTGCTGCTAAATAAAAAAAAAAGATTGGATTCGTGAATGATCGGCAAACACTTGAATCTTAGTATGGTTCGATTTTCCTTTGGATTGTCTCTGTTTTAGCGATATTAACTCGTTTTATGACTTAGCAAAGTTCATTCTGCATCTATCAAATAAACCAAGCACGGATTTCGAAGAGGAAGGTTCTTTATGTAATGGAAAACAGGAACGTTGTTTTGGAGAATTGGTCTCTCTGGTTATGGATTGGAATAGCTACTTCACAGTGATTGCTCCGGCTGCTTTGTTGTGCACTAGCTTCATGTTAAAATATGCTTATCATTCATCCTGTTTCTTGGATGTGTTTCTGCTGGTTTTGTATTAGGGGTTAAACAGGATGTTGCTGGAGCCCGGATAGCATCTATCCCCGGACATTTTTCAATTGTTTCATGATCAGGATATGGCTGTCACCTATTCTGCATTATGTCTCCCAGAGGCCCTGTGCATTCTATATAGTTTGAATTACATTTGTGTGTACGGTGCCTATCTCCGAGACAGTAAGGGCGTGTAATAGGTCTAGTTCAACAACACTGTCTTTCTTTTAGCATTGTTTACAGAGTTGCTGGTTCGCTTGCAGGTGACGGTATTTGCAACACATGCCAGTTAATTTTGCTTTTTGTTTAATCTTCAGATCAATTTGATATTGGAGTATGCATTTTGCCTACCAGATGATTGTCCGTTGTCACGTTTTATTTAATGCCGCCGTGACATTGGAATATACATTTTATTCTGCAAATATGAAAAAACGTTCTTTTTTTTGCAGCGCTTTTACAAAGTTCTTTGATATGCAATGTTGCTGCAAATATTCAAATATAACAATTTTTTTCCTCAGTGCAGCCTGAAAGGAATTTCCAACACGTATTATCAAGGGGTCTTTTTCTTGCTGTTTGGCGTTAGTTGAAACTGGTAATGTTCTGAGTGTGCGATTAGAGACTACATGTACCCCGCTGTCAGAGGCTGGGTGCAGAGCGCAGCTCTTGCAGTTCCCGTGGCTGCTCTTTTCCTTATTGTTAACATTAGAATGCATCTCTGCGAGTGGGTGCGGATTGTAATAGTTGCACTCGGCGTGGTCGCTCTGTTTTTGTTTGTCAAACAGGGCTCATCCCCTGGGAGCTGGGCATGTGGCGTATCCCTGCCTAGGATTACATTAATCAAAGCATTATTTCCCGAGGGATTCCCGTGCACAAATGATAGTATATCGTAATAAAATTGGATGGCAGGGAAATGGAATGCCAAAGTAACCTGCTCTCTTAAGATAAACACTAAAGCTAAATTATCTCGGTGTTGGACCTCCCCGAATTTCACAGCACCTTCACGGAACTATAATTATAACCATGACACTTGGATTTTAAAATATATATATATATATATATATATATATATATAAATATATATATACACGATATCTACTGTTACAAACATCTAGGTCCTGGTAAGGCAACGTGCAGCAACCAGCATCCAACGATTTCAAACACAAGTACTGTGAGCGGTAGCTGCCGAACATCAGCCACGGTGACAGAATAATGGAGCCTTCCAGCAGAGACAAGGCAGAGAGCGTACTGAGTCGCAATTATTGTGATGCAGAGCGAGATAAACGCTTCCAAACGCTGCGGAATATCTAAGTCGCTGCAGTAAAGGTCAGACTATCCTGATTACGTTACAAAAACATGCAGGCTGCTCACAGCCCCTGAATCCAACTGTACAAATCTACAGAAAAATCTACGGGGAGCTGCCTCAAAATTAAACGAATGCAACTGTAACCTGGACCAATAGAACATCGCCTGTAACATCGGAGAGATTCCCTTCCTCGTTGCCTCTCTTGGGGGAAATATCGGTTCTGAGTATGTGGTATTTAAAATAAATCAGCGCCTCGCCGAAACGGGAGGCGGATTCCACGGTCGAAATAGAAAGGAGCCGAATTAAATAGCAGCCAGGATAAGAGCATTTGTACTTCAAAAGAACGAGAAAATTAGAAAGCAGGAGTGTTTGAATTTCGGCCTCGAACAAAAAAATACAGTTGGTGCTGCAGTGGAAGAATGAATCACATGCAAAAGTAGTAGATATTGTCAGAAAGAGAAACAAAGACAATACCATAGATGAATGGAAATTTGAAGTACAACCAGCAAGTTATATAAAAAAAAACTCAGCAGGCCAGGCAGCATTAGTTTGAGAAAAAGAAAGCAGAAGGATAGCGTTTACCTTTCAGTTAGGTGGCTTTCTGCAAGGCCAATTAGTGAAACCTGGGAGATTTATTCTTAAAACGAAACAATTCTTTAAAAAAATCAAAGATCTGGGGATAAGGCACCAGCAAGTTTTGAAAGCAAATAGGACTAAAGGGCAGAGAGTAGTTTTGACTAAATCTGGGTTTTGAAAGTTTCATGCCCTAGCATATGGAAAACTCTGAAGGAGATAAAGAGCCACAGAGTTAGAGCTTCTTTAAACAATGACGGATGCAGTGAGTTGCACTTCCAAGGGTTGATGCAAAAAGCTGATGCAAGACATCCTAGAAATCAAATGCAGGTAGCAAAGTTAGCATTTTTATTTGGATGGTATGGTGTTATGAGCAGAATTTGTATACAATTGTACATTAAAGGTAGAGGGTCATAGGAGTTTGTATGAAATGGCTGAGGACCAGAGACATGGCTGGCAATAGGGAGTGAATATAGAAGTTGGTTCTGGATGTTAAAGTGGGAATCAATCAGCGGGCAGATAAACACCTACCAGAATATTGATAGACAATAGATTTATGAAGTCTGAATTCACCTGTTTTTATAACTGGAAGGGGACATATCTGGGCGGTTTAATTATTGGTCTACAAATATGCAGAAGTGTATCCAGATCTCTTCATACCAGTATGAGAATTTGACATATTTTAAAAGTTTATTAATAAAGAGCAAGTATGACTAAAGGCGACCATGACTCAAATCAATTCACTGTTGATTTTAGGGAGGGAAAATGTTCTTACTTTGTCTGACCACCATCTGATGCCAAAGTAATTGACTCTTGCCTGTCCTCTGAAGTGGCTCAGAAGCTGTTCAGTTTCCAGGGATGTGAAATAAATGCAGGACTCAAACACATCCTTAATTTCACAAGAATGAACATATAAAATATACAGCTTGGTTCAAATATGTATATGCATTCTAAACATAAACACATTAACATTTCTGACGGTGATAATACATACATCTATCAAAATAAGTCATGATTAAGCATTAACAGACATATGTACATATTTATAACAATATACATGCAATGGCTAGTGCTTACATTACAGGTACAAATTCTCCAGTCACTAACAGCTATCCACAACAACAGATTTTGGTATCCACACAAAATGAGCAAATACGTACATAGGGTAGTGGTTAGCATAATGCCGATGCAGTGACAGCCACCAGGGTTCGGTTCTCACTGCTGTCTGTGCGGAGTTTGTACATTCTCTCCATGCCCATGTGGATTTCCTCTGGCTGCTCTGGTTTCCTCCTGCATGTTAAAGGTTAGTAAGTCACATGGGTGTAATTGGATGGCATGGTCTCAGTGGACCGGACGGGCCTGTTAAGGTGCTGCATCTCCAAATAAAATAAATAGAAGAAAATATATCCATTAGATCCGAACACTCAATTGCACAAACAAAATTGATACATAGAATAATCAAGAAATATCATTTTTTCATGCAAATGTACCACATTTACATTTAGCAAACAACACTTTCAAATTCATGCAAGATCATCCTGCAACATGTGCATTAATAATCTTCAAAAATCTATTTAATGTTTGTAAAGTAATTGGCATGCTCCTTACACTTACATGTATTACAGTAATCGTAAAGCATCCATATAACAGAAATGTACTTTTTCATCTGCATACAAAATTAATTTGATACATATACATTCAGATTTCTGTTGCAGGTAAAGATATTATTAACTCCCACACAAAACCTCATTAGAAATGCAGTAACTATTATGTGTCATGGTCTTAGAAAAAGCACTATATCTCAAAGTTCAGGCTATACCAATGCACATGGAAATGCACTGATTCACATGCACATAGATCATTGATCTACTCACAAGCTGTTTTTATTTGCTGTTATTCTTTAAATTTTATTTTAGAAGACCAATGTTCATGAAAAAAGATTCCAGTGTTTGTTAAATTGAAAATCTTTGTCCTGGGAGCAGATTTGTAATTTGCTTTTTTAAAATATCTGTATGCCATTGTTAAAGTAGCAACAAATATGTAAAATTACTCTGATATTTTGAAATGTAAATGATGTTTATGTAAGGATCTGCACATGCAAGAACATGATTACACAGAGAAACCCTCAACTGTGTACATGCAGATCTTTATAAAAAAGTCTAGTTATATTGAATGTTGGTCTCCAAGAATCCTAATCAAAATGGTGCTCCTATTAAATGATCTATTATTAATTATTTCTATATCCAATCACAAACACACTCTCCTACATATCCTCTGCAACAGCAAGAAATATACATTGCTTGATGCATGTTCCTAGATAAATGTGTTTTTTTTCATTTTGTATTCATCAAGAATACACTTATATTAATATTTTCATACACAACACAGTACATATGAATGCAGTCAAATGCATATAAGGAAATGCACAGAGATACTCTTCCTATACTTACCAGATATATTCATGGAAGATATAATGACATAGAGACACTATACATAAAGTCCAATATAAATACAATTTCTCTCACAACTAAAAATAATCATATGAAACAATACTGTTAAACTACAAATTGCCCACACTTTTTTTGCTCCATAGGCTAATAGTTCTTCCAAACTCACTCAGATTTTTTTTAACACACGCAAATGTGATTAGACAATGACACACACACAGATGTAAAAAAACACATTTCTAGTACAAGAATAATTTGAGCAATGCACAGTGTGAGATATATTTTACATAGAGACACTTAGGTAACACACTCACGTGGCAATATGCTTGCACTTAAACACTCCCCTGCACCCAACGCATTCAATACATCAGACTGAGTGAATTTTCCAAAAGCAGGGGTGGTATGCTTATTGAAGATAGGTAAAATCAGTTGGCTAATATCATATTCTTGCATTCTGACTTTATGTATGAATGATGTATTTAAATTATATTGATATTAAAAGTGAGTATTAGACTGTTAGTATGTAAACTTCCCAGAATGGAATTTTTATCAATCGCACTGCTTGGATATAAACCTTTAATTTTTTCCCCCCAATTATCTTCTAAAACCATTATATTTAATTTGCATGCTTTAGTTATAAATATAAATCAATATAAGGAATGACAGAAGTCAAGGAGAATCAGACAGACAGTGAGCCCAATTGCTTCTTTTTTTGTATGCACATATTTTTTAAACTGTTGTGTTTAAAGCTGTGCCTTCTTATTATGTGAACTACGGTATACATGACATTCAGGAATTTGTCCCAGCCTGCCAGGTCTCAAGGCACTTTTTAATGTAAGATCCCAGATAAAAATTCAGAGGTACTGATTCACAATAATAAGGAGAAAAAAAGCAATTTAAAAATATTGTATGTGTTACTACTGACATTTGTGTGCATGCTTGTCACAAGCTAACATATAGCTGTGTAATGACATAATATTGGTTATTAGCATTCCTGCATAGGAGCATTTCTTGTGTGTTAATGCTGTTGGCACATACTCTATACGAGTCACTCTAGTTCTGTGTTTCATTTACTGCCACCAGTTAGTATTTGCGACTATGATGGGGATGTATGTGCTTGCGAGAGGCAGGTTTCTTATTATAAACCAATGAGAGAGTAAAATATGTGCATCCAGTCTTATATTTTCTTTATTGGTATTTTCCATCCTGGAATACATAGTGCATGAAAGTATGGCTTGTAAATGCTGTTAGCCTTTCTTATACTGCTGGAGGTCTAGATAGAGCATTGCTATAATTGTATCAGAGCCTCTTCATTTTATCTCCTTAGAATATATTTTATTTTCCCAGACTGACTTTTTCTGTGCATATGCATAAGAAGGAAGCTACACATACATTCATTTGCCCAGAATTTGTTTGGGATAATCTCTACAATTATTGTTCCATTATGCTCTCTTGCTAATGCCAACTATGCAGAAACCTTTTGAAAATGATCAGAAGATTCTGATGTAAAATAAATTGATGTTAGCAAAAAGACAGGATATCCCAAGGAATATGTGAACAATCAACTTTCTTTAGGTCCCTCATTATACTATAAATGTTACAAAAATTAAACAAAACTGAATCCATCAAACTCTTGCTTATTTATATTAGCATAATGCAAATAAGAATGTCTAATTGTTGACAGTTTTCTTTTCCCAGATTGAGATGCCATAAATGAAACAATCAGATGTATCGAAAGTACTTTCCAGGTCTCATTAGGTAAAATTTACAAAACAATTAAAACAAAAAATATGCTAAAAATAACAAAACGGTAATTGTAATATTTGGGTTTTAAGTTACAGTGATCAGAACTGGACTTATGCACCAAAAATTGTATTTCTAATTGTTAAACATGCCATTGAGGAGCTATGATAGTAAGTTATGTTGCACAAATAATTGAGGAAGTATAGGTGAAGAGATACTGTAGCGTGATACTGGAGTAATTTGCTACGTGCATGTTTACTGAGAAAAAGGCACAACTGCTCTCTTACTTTTGCTCTGCATTTTTCCTTCAATTCCAAGCAGATGAGCTTGTTTAAGTATGGAAGTATCGATATACATGTGAGATGTGAGTAATAACATATACCTTTAAAAAATAAACTCTCTGAATCATGGAAATGCTAAATTACGCACTAAGATTCCAGTAGTGAATCTAACTCATTTAATAATCACTTTATGCTAATTATACATTTCACATTGGTCATTGTGTGTGTGTGTGTGTGTGTGTGTGTGTGTGTGTGTGTGTGTGTGTGTGTGTGTGTGTGTGTGTGTGTGTGTGTGTGTGTGTGTGTGTGTGTGTGCACACGGGCATGATATCATAATAATGTATTTTGTCCTGTATATTTCTTAATGTGTGTTCAGATTTTAGATAAAGCATTTAGGTAGCAGTAGCATCATACATGAATCTTTTCTTTCATTGCAATGTAGATAGATTCAAATAGTTTTGTACTTCATTCAATTTTTGTGTATCTCAGCTATGACTCAATACAATGTGTATGTTCATAGTTTGTTTTTAACAATGTTCTTGTGCATTATAGCTTTCTGTGTTATTCAAAAGGTTGGTGACCCTGATGTTCTACAGGGTTCTGTTTTGGGACCCCTGCTCTTTATGATTGTTATGAATGACTTGGATGAGGAAGTGGAAGGTGGATTAGTAAGTATGCAGATGATGTGAAGGTTGGTGGTGTTGTGGATACTACAGAAGGTTGCCATTGATAGGATGCAAAGCTGGGCTGAGAAGTAGCAGATAGAGTCCAATCCAGAACAGTATGAAGTGATACAATTTAGAAGATCGAACCTGAAGGCAGAATACAGGGCTAATAGCAGGCCTCTTAACAGTGTGTATGAATAGAGGGATCTTGGGTCAATGTTCATCCCTCAGTGTTGCCACACAAGTTGGTTTGATGGTTAAAAAGGTGAATGGTGTGTTTGCCTTCATTAGTTGAGGACTTGAGATCAAGAGCCATGAGATAATGTTCCAGCTCTCTAAAGCTCACTTAGAGAGTTGTGTTAATTTCTGGTCCTCTCATTATAGGAAGGATGTGGAAGGATTAGAGTGGGTGCAGAGTAGATATT